>NW_024871235.1:177500-470000 GCF_019054845.1 Dipodomys spectabilis | reverse complement strand
AGGGGTTGGGAAGGTGGCTCATTGGGAGAGTGCTTACCTTGCATGCAAGAGTCCCGGATTCGATTCCTCAGCAACACATGGTTAAAAAAAGCAGGGAATGGCACAGTGTCTCACATGGTACCCGCCCTAACTCTGAACTGAAAGGCTGAGGGACAACGCCCAGGCCCAGAGTTCAGTCCCCGCTACTGACAAAACACACACACACACACACACACACACACACACACACACACACACAATGTATTTTTAATGCATAATAAACTATAAATTAAAATCAATCCACATCTTGTGAATACTGGATTTAATTTTTGCTAGACTAATTGACAAACTACTCATCCAACCATGACATTGACCACATTTCTCTGGTGTTCCTATGTACAGGCAATAGTTTCTTAGGCTCTCCAGCCCTTTGTAAATGTCATGACTGGGATTCAAACTCAGGGCCTAGGTGTGCAGGAGCCTATGGCTTCGCTGACAGCCAGCTGACAGCAATGCCAGGTGACCTACAGGTTGCAGTTTTGTCATTTGTACTCGGGATGGTCACCATGCAAGGAAGGAAAACCGAGAAACCTCTAACTGTTCACAATTCATGGCTATTTTTCCATGCCATTTTCACTTTTTTTTCCTGTCAGCCCCTGAGGCCTAGGATCCCAGGATGGGCTGTGTGTCCAGAGGCTGCACCAACCCAGGCTAGGGTGATGGAAGCTGAGGCAGAGTTGCCACGACCTAACTTCAAGACTAAATAAATAAATAAAATAATAAAATATTAAAATATATAGAAATAAAATAAAATAAATTTAAAAAATATTAAAAATACTAATGGGGCTCCCTGACTTGGAATGCGTGCTCATTTTTTTTCTGCCAGGCCTGGGATTTGAACTTGCAGTCTGGGAAACTCTAATGCACTATGGGGAATGGGGAAACTCACCCTTTGAATACAAGCAATCCAAGACTGTTCCCTAGGCCTGAATTCAATTCCCAGCCCTGTAAATTAATTTTCATCCACATTTGAAATGATTAATATCTACATACTTATGTTTACTGCATATTGCTTTTTGTATTATTTATTAATTATATTTACTGACTATTATTACACTTATAACACATATTAAATTCACTACATCTTATGAAAATTATACAGATTTGCAAATGTATTATATCTTACTTCAGACCTAGGACACTCAGAGAAATACTATAGTAGATGATCACATGCTTAGAAAAACAAAAAGAATACACCAACCAAAGTCTAATTTATCCCTAGGCACCACAGTGGCTCACATCTGTAACTACTCAGGAGGCTGAGAACTGGAAGATGAAATTTCAAAGCCAATGAATGCAGAAAAGCCTGAGAGATATCATCTCCAATTAACTGGCAAATGCCAGGCTACAGGCATAGCTGAAGTGGTAGAAAATCAGCTCTGAACAACGAAGCCAAGAAAGAGCAAGCTGACTTCAAATGTGAGGAGAGGAGTTAGGGGGATAAAAGGGAGAGAAATCCTCCAAAAACAGAAAACAAAATGACAATACACAAATCCCACCTAATTTAAGGTACCAACCAAACTGAAAAAAAATGAAGCTTGTGCAGTTGTATAAGTTTTCATGAGCACATAAGCTCCTAGGTGCTCTTCCAAGCTATGTTTTTAAAAATATATATGTATATATATTAATAATGCATATGTATATATATATATATATCTTTAAATAAAATCAGAAACCAGCCAATGAATAAATATTTCTGAATTAGTGCCTTAAACATGGCATTATAAATTATTTATACTAAAAGTGTATTCCAAGATTCTTTTCTCAGAATCAATCTTTAAGAAATTTGTTCATGTGCCTGGCACCGGTGACTCATGCCTATAATCCTAGCTACTCAGGAAGCTGTGATCTGAGGTTGGTGGTTCAAAGTCAGTCCGAGTGACTCTTATCTCCAATAAACCACTAGAAAACCGAGGTGGCTCTGTGAATGAAGTAGTAGATCACTCGCCTTGAGCTGAAGAGCAAAGGGATAACCCCTGAGTTCTAGCCCCAGGACCAAAAAATAATTAAAAAAAGAAGTTTGTTCATGCAGATCATAAAATTCTAACATTCTGAGCTTTAGGAAACTTTTCTGCCAGGGTCTTATGCTCTTTAGGCAAGTACTCCACTACTGAGATACATCACAGTCCCATTGTTTTCGTTTTTGATTTTACAATCCAGTTTATTCCAAAAATGTTTAGAAGTACCTACTGTCCTCACAGAAGTGAGGTTTTATTCAGAAACCAAACCCTTTGTGCTATGAGGACTCCCCTAGTGTATGTTGTGGTAGGCACTGAGGAAAACTCATACGACACAAATGCAGAGAGTTTATAATTGTAGAAATAACTCTAAATAGAAATAAATTCAACTGTCCCGACATTCTAGAGAGAAATGATATCCTTATTTTCGTTCTCACTCTTCAGGGCAGATGGTCAAAATAGAAACACCAATGTGCTATGCTGAAATGTAAAAGTTTAAACCCCTTTTTTGAAAAACTCTCATGGTATAAAATCAATATGTATCAAATAAATGCGAAGTGAACTTAAAAAATATTAAAAATGCTAATGAAGTTCCCTGGCTTGGAATGTGTGCCATTTTCTTGTCGGCAAGTCCTGGAATTTGAACCCGGGGTCTGGGTAACTCTGTTCCACTGTGGGGAAAGGGGAAGCTCGCCGTGCTTGAAGACCAGTAAGTCAGGCCTGTTCCCTAGGCCTGAATTCAAGCCCCTGACCTGGCAAACATACTCCTTATATACATTTTAAAGATAGGATTAAGCTTCCATACAGATGTTCAGTCTATATTATGTGTGGTTTGGTTATTCATTGTAATTTTTTATATTTTTCCTTAATTTACCGTATATTTATTTTTTTTAAATATTATTTTATTTTATTTGTGAACATACTGTACACAGGGGTTACAATTACATGGGCAGGATAATGCGTACATTTCTTACCAAGCATTGCAGCCTCCTCCTTTGTTTACCCTTCACATCACTTCCGGGCCTCCCCCCTCCTACCCCCCTTCCCCCCCCCCCCCCCCCCCCCCCCCCCGCACAACGCTCCTTTTGGACATGACAACTTGTACTTATTGTTGCAACAGGTCCACCTGTATCCTTAAACGACTTGTTTTTCCCCATCTCCTCCACAAGTTATACTGACATCAAATATAGTGAAAGCAGGGGTTATACTGTGGGGGGAGAGACATACAAAACAACAAAGAAATAATCTTTTAAATGCTTTAGAAACACATGCATGAAAGAAAAAAAACATTAAAATACATATCTAAGGGTTCATTTTCCTAAGATCACATTATCTGACCTTTTCTGCTTGACTCATACATATACTAGATATTGCAAATAAGGGAAACCATGGGACCTATGTTCCTTTGGGCCTGGCTTACTTCACTTAATATAATTTTTTCAATGTCTTTCCATTTCCTAACAAATGGGGCAATGTCATTCTTTCTGATGGAGGCATAGAATTCCATTGTGTATATATATCACATTTTCTTGATCCATTCATCTACTGAGGGGCATCTGGGTTGGTTCCATATCTTAGCTATGGTAAATAATGCTGCAATAAACATAGTTGTGCTGGGAGCTTTAGTGTGGTCTTGTTTGTAAACATTTGGGTAGATGCCCAAAAGTGGGATTGCTGGGTCATAGGGGAGTTCTATGTGAAGTCTTTTGAGGAACCTCCATACTGCTTTCCAAAGTGGTTGAACATGTTTACATTCCCACCAAAAATGAAGTAAGGTTCCCTTCTGTCCACATCCCCTCCAGCATCTGTTGTTGTTAGAGTTCTTGATTTTTGCCATTCTAAGTAGAGTGAGGTGGTATCTCAATGTTGTTTTGATTTGCATTTCTTTTATGGCTAGGGATGTTGAGCATTTCTTCATGTGTCTATTGGCCATACTTCTTTCTTCTTCAGAGAAGTTTCTCTTTAAGTCTTTAGCCCACTTATTTATTGGGCAGTTATTTCCTTGAGGATTTGTTGTTGGGGGATTTAATTTTTTGAGTTCCAAGTATATTTTAGATATGAGACCCTTGTCTGTTGTATGGCTAGTAAAGTTCTTCTCCCAATTCGTGGGCTTTCTATTGATCTTGCTAACTACGTCCTTTGCCATGCAGAAGCTCTGCAACTTTATGCAATCCCATTTGTCCAACCTTTCTTTGATTTGTTGTGTTTCAGGGTCTCTATTCAGAAAATTTCGGCCTGAGCCAAGGAGACCTAGGATTTCTCCTATTCCATCCTGTAATGTTTTCAGAGTGTCTGCTTTGACTTCTAGGTCTTTGATCCATTTGGAGTTGATTATGGTGCAGGGTGATATATAAGGATCTAGCTTTAGTTTTCTACAAGTAGTTTACCAATTTTGCCAGCACCATTTATTGAAGAGGCTGTCTTTCTTCCATTCTATTGTTTTAGCTCCCTTATCGAAGATTAGATGGCTATAGGTCTGTAGGTTCATTTCTGGGTTTTCAATTCTATTCCATTGGTCCTGAGGTCTGTTCTATGCCAATACCAAGCTGTTTTGATTACTAATGCTTTATAATAGAGTTTGAAATTTGTAATTTACCATTTATTTTATTGACTGTGATGAATCCTAACTATGTATTACATTGTTTACATACGATCACATACCATCTAGATTTGTAGATGTGTTCTCCATTATGCCTGACACCCAGGACTCTCCCAGAAAAGAAAAACAGGTGTCACACTTGGCTTCATACTCCAAGATTAAATTTTTAGCAGTGCTAGGATCTGAACACAGGGCCTAGCAGGTACAATTCATGAATGGGTGAGTGTGTGCACAACAGCCTCTAGCCAATGAAGCTGTGAGGTGGTTCCCAGGTGCTGAGATAGTGACCCAGGATTGGCCAAAACAGCGATACAAAGATAGGCAGAGAGTATTATACAAATAAATATATGTTGTTAAAAAGCACCATAGACGCCTATCTATGATTGAATGACATATACTATATTCCTACCAACTGTTAGGTATTTATTATACCATAATTAAAGGAATACTATTCTTTTCATTCTTAATAAAGCATGAAATTAAGATCAATCATTGTCCTAGGATTATTGCATCCAATTTTAGGCTCGACCAATGCACAAACTTCTTTTTCAATTGGTATTCCTATGCATAGGAATGAGTGTCTTGTGATCTCCTGCCACTGGTAGTTGTCAGGACCTGATTTGAATACAGGACCTATGTTGACAGGGGTTGGCCTATGGCTTCCTTGCTAGCCCGCCAGCCTTCAGCAATGGCAGGTCAGGTCCATTTTGCAATCGTGGCATTCAAACCCATGATGGGCACCATGCAAAGTAAAAAAAAATATTAAACCCCGTCCTTCCGCAGCTTGCCAATTTTTATGCTAGCTCACTTTTTTTTTCTTTCTGCAAGCCCTCTGGGCCTAGGATTCCAGGATTGGGTATGGGTCCCGAGGCAGCACCCATCCTAGGGTGATCAAAGCTGAGGCAGAGTTGCCACGGCATGAGTTCAAGCCCCATGATTGGCCAAAAACAAAAAAAAAAGAAAAAAGACAAAAATTAATTGATTATTTAACTAAATTTAAAAATAATAGAGTTCTCTGGTTTTGAATTTCTGCCAGTTTTCTTTCTAGACTGGGATTTGAACTAAGGAACTTGTAGCAATGTGAGGGAAAGCGCAGATTTGCTACTACTTGAGTTCAAACCTCGTGCCAAGACAAAACTAAAAAATTAAGTCACTGAGCTTGGCAGGGGGAGTAGTTGTGGAGATGGGAGGTAAGGAATGATAGGGGGAAAACAAAGGAGGAGGTAACAATGCTCAATACGAAATATACTCATGACCTTGCTCATGTAACTGTGACCACTCTGTACAACATTTTTACAATAAAAAACATACAAAAACAGAAACAATGTAGTATTCTGAGAAGCACTTTTGGGTTAAGGGAATGATGTCTGAATAGATGTACAAAATTCTATACTGCTTTTTATTTAATGTTCAGTATGGAACTGAATAAACTGAATAAACTGCTTCCATTAAAAAATTAAGTTACTGTCTTGGAACTGGGGTCAGTATTTATACCATTGGTGGGATTTGATCTCACCGTCCAGGTAACTCTTTTATACCATTGGTGAAGGAAAAATTTACTGTCATTGAGGAAAAGAAATTCAGGCTAGAGTTCCCATGACTGAACGAAGGCTTTGCAATGGAAAAGATATTTCTATACATGTGTAATATATGATATATGCTTACATATGTATCTTTATTACATGTTATGATTCTCATTATTGATTTTGTATTTATTTTTTTATTTGATTCAATCTTTTAATGTTTATTTTATTTATATTATCATTCCCATTTACATTTTGCACACCTATTATAAAATTATACACAATAATTTAGGACATTGATTCATTTATAATTAAAAATTTTGCATTGAAACATGATACATAATTAAATAGAGGCATTTGTCACAGTCTTCTCACGTTTAGAGTCTCTCCCAAGAATGAGCTTTGTCTTGTTTATCTTTGGACACCTTCCTATAGGGATGTCTTTAGATGATTTATACAGGGAAGTCTTTATTTTAATTTTATTTATATTTTATTGTGAAAATACTGTACAGAAGGGTTACAATTACATGGGCAAGATAATGAGTACATTTCTTATCAAGCATTGTTTCCCTTCCCGTCCATTCCTAGCCTCCCCCCTCCCCCCACCTAATCCCACGCCCACCAAAGTTATAAAGTTCATTTTTGACATGACAAATTGTACTTCTCATTGCTGCAACGGGTCCACCTGTATCCTGATTTAAACGAGTTGTTTTTCCCCTTCCCCTCCACAAATTGTACCGACATCAAATACAGTGAAAGCAGGGGTTATACTATGGGGGAGGGACATACAAAGCAACAAAGAAATAATCTTATAAATGTGTTAGAAACAAATACATGAAAGAAGAAAATTAAATACATATCTTAGGGTTCATTTTCCTAACATCACCTTATCTGACCTTTTCTGCTTGACTCCTCCATTCACTAGATATTGCAAATACGGGAAACCATGGGACCTATGTTTATTTGGGCTTGGCTTCCTTCACTTAATATAATTTTTTCTAAGTCTTTCCATTTCCTAACAAATGGGGCAATGTCATTCCTTCTGATGGAGGCATAGAATTCCATAGTGTATATATACCACATTTTCTTGATCCATTCATCTACTGAGGGGCATCTGAGTTGGTTCCATATCATAGCTATAGTAAATAGTGCTGCAATAAACATAGTTGTGCTGGTAGTTTTAGTGTGGTCTTGTTTGTAAGTTTGTAAGTTTACACTCCCACCAACAAGGAAGTTAGTTTCCCTTCTGTCCACATCCCCTCCAGCATCTGTTGTTGTTAAGAGTTCTTGATTTTGCCATTCTAACTCGGGTGAGGTGGTATCTTAATGTTGTTTTGATTTGCATTTCTTTATTGCTAGGGACGTTGAGCATTTCTTCATGTGTCTATTGGCCATATTTCTTCCTTCTTAAAGTTTCTCTTTAAGTCATTAGCCCACTTATTTATTGGGCAGTTGTTTCTTTGAGGATTTGTTGTTGGGGGATTTAATTTTTTGAGTTCCAAGTATATTTTAGATATGAGACCCTTGTCTGTTGTATGGCTAGTGAAGATCTTCTCCCAATTTGTGAGCTTTCTATTGATCTTGCTAGCTATGTCCTTTGCCCTGCAGAAGCTCTGCAACTTCATGCAATCCCATTCGTCCAACCTTTCTTTGATTTGTTGTGTTTCAGGGTCTCTATTCAGAAAATTTTGGCCTGTGCCAAGGAGACCTAGGGTTTCTCCTATTCCATGCTGTAATGTTTTCAGAGTGTCTGCTTTGACTTCTAGGTCTTTGATCCATTTGGAGTTGATTATGGTGCAGGGTGATATATCAGGATCTAGCTTTAGTTTTCTACAAGTAGTTAACCAATTTTGCCAGCACCATTTACTGAAGAGGCTGTCTTTCTTCCATTCTATTTTTTTAGCTACCTTATTGTAGATTAGATGGCTATAGGTCTGTAGGTTAATTTCTGGGTTTTCAGTTCTATTCCACTGGTCCGGAGATCTGTTCTTGTGCCAGTTTTGATTACTGTTTTGATTACTATGGCTTTATAGTAGAGTTTGAAATTTGGTATTGATATTACTACAGCAGTGTTTTTTTCTGTTGAGGATCGTTTTTGCTATACGGGGTCTTATATTGTTCCATATGAATTTTTTGATTGCCTCTTCTTTTTCCTTGAATAATGACATTGGAATTTTGATAGGTATCGCATTGAATTTGTAGATAGCCTTGGGAAATATTGCCATTTTCACGATGTTAATATTTCCAATCCAGGAGCATGGGCGTTTTTGCCATTTTCTAAGTTCTGTGTTGATTTCCTTTTTCAAGTTTTTAAAGTTTTCATCATAGAGGTCCTTCACTTCTTTGGTTAAGTTAATTCCTAGGTATTTTATTTTTTGTGGGGCTATTACAAATGGAGTTGCTTTCCTAATTTCAGCCACACTTTTCTCATTGTTGGCATACAGAAAAGCCATTGATTTTGGGGGGTTAAAAATATACCCTGCTCCTTTGCCAAAGTTTTGAATCACATTGAGTAATTTGAGAGTGGAGTCTATGGGATTCTTTAAATACAAGATCATGTCATCTGTAAAGATGGAGCGTTTTATTTCTTCTTTCCCTGTTTGGATCCTCTTTATGTTGCATCTTGTCTTACTGCTGTAGCTAGGCATTCTAATACTAGATTGAAGAACAGTGCAGAGAGTGGACATCCTTGTCTTGTTCCTGAGTTAGAGGAAATGGCTGTAGTTTTTCACCATTAATTATAATGCTGCCTGTAGGTTTGTCATATATGGCTTTTATTGTATTGAGCAATGTTCCATGGATTCCTATTTTTTCCACAACCTTCATCATAAAAAGGTGTTGGATCTTGTCGAATGCTTTTTCTGCATCTATGGAGAAAACCATGTGGTTCCTATCCTTGTTCCTATTGATGTGATGAATAATATTAATTGATTTGCATATATTGAACCAGCTTTGCATCCCTGAAATGATTCCTGTTTGATCATGGTGTATGATTTTTTGGATGAATTGTTGAAGTCGATTGGCTAAAATTTTGTTGAGAGGTTTTGCATCAATGTTCATCAAAGAAATGTGTCTATAGTTCTCTTTCTTTGATGAGGCCCTGCCTGGTTTTTGGATGAGGGTTATGATGACTTCATAGAATGTGTTCAATAGTGAACTTTCTCTTTCAATTTCATTGAAGAGTTGGAGGAGTATTGATATGAACTCTGCTTTGAAGGCCTTGTAGAATTCTGCTGTAAAACCATCTGGTCCTAGACTTTTCTTAGGGTGGAGGTCTCTTTTTGCGGTTTCTATTTCAATGCTTGATATGTGCCTGTAAAGATGGTTTAACTCATCTTGGTTTAGTTTTGGCATATCAATATTTGCTATGAAAAGTTCCATTTCTGCCAAGTTCTCAAGCTTGTTAGCATAAAGTTTTGAGAAGTATTCCCTTATATTGTTTTGAATCTTGGTTGTTTCTGAGGTGATGTTTCCATTCTCATCTCTGAGTTTATTTATTTGGGTGTGTTCTCTTCTTTTTCTGATAAGAGTCTGTCAATTTTGTTAATTTTTTCGAAGAACCAACTCTTTGTTTTGTTGATTCTTTCTATAGTTTTTTTGGATTCTAATTCATTTAATTCTGATTAATTTTAATTATTTATTTTTGTCTACTTGATTGGGGTTTTTCTTGCTGCTCATTTTCAAGGAGGTTCAGATGTCTCATTAAATTGGTGGTTTCATATCTCTCCAATTTTTTGATGTAGGAACTCAGAGCAATAAACATGCCTCTGTGTAATGCCTTTGCTGTGTCCCAGAGGAGAGATAATCTCTGTGCTAATTTTTGTTGAACAGCATGAACATTTGAATTTCATTTCTAATCTCTTCCATGACCCACTTGTGATTCAGCAGTGTGTTGTTCAGCCTCCATGTGTTACCGGACTTTCTTTGGTGGCTTTTGGTGTTGAGTTCTAATTCTATTCCCTTGTGGTAATGGAGAATGCAAGATATAACTTCAGTTTCTGAATTTGGACAGGTTTGCTTTGTGGCCTAAAATATGGTCTATTTTAGAATATGTTCCATGTTCTGTTGAGAAAACGTGTATTCTGATGCTGCTCGGTGAAATATTCGGTAGATATCTGTTAAATCTAGTAGATCTATGCAGTTGTTTAGATCTGCAGTTTCTCTGTTGAATTTTTGCCAAGTTAATCTATCTAGTGGGGAGAGTGGTGTGTTAAAATCCCCAACAATTAATGTCTTTGGATCTATGTGGGATTTGAGGGAAAGTAGTGTTTCTTGAATAAATTTGGGTGCTCTGTTTTTGGTGAATAGATATTTAGAATTGTGATATCCTCTTGAAGGAGAGATCCCTTAATTAGTAGTAGTGACCTTCTTTATCTCTTCTCACAAATTTTAATTTGAAGTCTATTTTATCTGATATTTGAATTGCAATTCCCGACTGTTTATGGGGGCTGTTTGCTTGTTAGATTTTGTTCGAGCCTTTAACATTGAAAATGTGTTTGTTTTTATGGGCAAGATGTGACTCTTGAAGGCAGCAGATAGATGGATCTTGCTTTTTAATCCAACTAGAGAGTCTATATCACTTAATTGGAGAATTAAGTCCATTAATATTGAGAGATAGGACTGAGAGTTGTTCGGGAGTTCTTGACATGTTATCCACCTTTTGGGGGGCTGCGAAAACTGAGTTCTTCCCATGGTTCTTGGATTCTCAGTTTGGGTGCAGTTTCTTGGCCTTTATTGTGCTCCTATTGGTTTTCTATGCATAGGACATCTTTAAGAAACTTTGTAGGGCTGGTTTGGTGGAGATTTATTGTGTCTATTTTTCTTTGGTATGGAAGGTTTTTATTTGGCCTTCAGTTATGAAGGAGAGTTTAGCTGGGTACAGTTGATAGTTGATTGTTTTTAGGGCATGGCATACATCAGTCCAGGCTCTTCTTGCTTTGATTGTCTCTGCTGAGAAATCTGAGGTGATTCTAACTGGTTTCCCTTTAGAGGAGATTAATCTTTTCTCCTTCACAGCTTTAAGGATCTTTTCCTTGGTCTGAATTGATCTTTTGTGGATTATAATGTGACGGTGGAATATCCTATTCTGGTCTGGTCCATTTGGAGTTCTAAAAGCTTCCTGTATCCGAATAGGCCTATCTTTTTGCATGTTTGGGCAGTTCTCTGCTAGGATCCTGTTAAACAAATTTCCTAGACCATTAACTTCTGTTTCTAGGTGCTCCTCTACACCCATTATCCTTAGATTATGCCTTCTGATGGTGTTTTCCAAGTGTTGGATAGATCTATCATATTTCTTGGACTGGTCTTCGATGGTTGTACATTCTTGCTCTATAATATCTTGGCTGTCTTCAATCCCCGAGATTCGATCTTGTGCATGTTCTAACCTCCTGTCAAGACTTTCTACTTTGTTTTTTATTTCTTTTCCTTCTAATTTGTCAGCTGTGATGTCTTCAAATTTTTTGTTGAAGCTTTGTTTTAGATCTTGTATGAACTTCTTTACTTCCTTAATTTGGTGTTCAGTGTTTATTCTCAAATCACTTACTTTATTGGGTATGGTTTCCTTGGACTCCCATTCAATCTGTTCGATTCCATTCAGCATTCCCTTTGTGGTCCCTGACTTCCTTCAGTTCTTTGTTAATGGATTCCATGAATGCCTTTAGTGATCTTTGTGTATTCTCATCCTGCTCTCTCAATTCCTGTATTACTCTTTGATTAGCTTCTCCCATTCGTGAGATTCCTGTAGTTCTCTTTGAGTGTTCTCAGCCTGCTCACGCCATTCCTGCCTTTCTCTTTGAGTATTCTCAAGCTGCTCATGCAAGTCCTGTATCAGTTTCTTAGTATCTTCCTCATGCTCATGATATTCCTGTATAAACTTTTGGATTGCCTCCTCTCTCTCCCTATCACGCTCATACAGAGTCCTTTTTAGATTTTCAATCTTTTCCTGCATTGACCTTTTGTTTGCATCCATTGACCTTTTATTTGCCTCCACTCTCTCCTTATCACGCTCATACAGAGTCCTTTGTATGTTTGACAGCAGTGTTTGTAGAGCTATTTGGGAACTCTCCTCTGGATTATTCATTATCTGTTCTGTCCCCTGATTATCATGAGTGGGAGTTGAGATACTTGGATTTGCAATTTTTCTTGTGTTTTACCGGCTTACTCTGCCCATTTGGGATGAAAATAACACCAGTTTTGTTCTAGAACACTAACTTAAGGCCAGCATCAACCAAAGTCTGTATTTGCACAATCAATAGTCTGCAGATACAATCTAGTTCAACAGATACATCTATTCAACATCAAACAACTATATATTAATGGGCTACGAGCCACAAAGAAGAATTTGGTAAATCAGAAATTATTAGGTTTAGGGAGAGATGTGGGTAAAAAATAGGAATAGAGTGATGTGGGAAGGCACAGGGAGAGTTAACTAAATCCTAATCTCAAAGCAGAAAATAGGTTGGATAGGATGAAAGTAGAGAGAGAATAAAAAGAAGAAAGAGTAAGGGAAAAAAAGAGACCAGAAAAAATAGAAAAGTAAAAATTAAAAATATTATGCAGAAACAAAAACAAAATATTCGGAGAAGAACGTGGAAATATAGAGAGAAGGGGATGAATATAAAGGAGATGTGAAAAACAAAATAAAAATATTTAAAATATTATATAGGTATAAAGAGGTAGTACTGGTATTAAGGAATTTACGTCTAAGAGGTTTTGAATTGAGTAATAAATTTGTGGATTAAGTGTGTACACAGTGGGGGATAAGGTCTAATAATCAACTACGGGTTTATCTGAGGATGTGCAGAACAACAATTAAGTCACATAAAGAAGAACGAAAGAGAAGAAAAGGTGAAAAGGATAAGAAAGAAAGAAAAAAAGACAAGATGTTCAGTAGAGCTAAACAAAAAAACAAAAACAATTTAAAAAAGAAAAAAGAAAAATGAAAGAAAAATGCACACACACATATACCCCTAAAATAAAAATTATAAGAGGAAAAAATTTACTAGAAAACAATTTTTTGCAAAAAAGGTAAAAATTAAAAATTAAAAAAAAGTTTTAGAAAATTTTTTTTATAAAAGTTACCAAAAAAAGTTCTTTGATTTTTTTTAGGAAGGGTGGGAAAAATCCTGTATCTCCCTGTGTCCATAACCAGACTCTTGTTGGAGTCTCTGGTCTTCTTGTGGTGTTTGATTTCTCTGTGGCTTGGTTGGTTTCTTAAGTCAGTTTTTTGAACAGGCAGAAAAATGCTCTGCTTTATCCAGGATTTTGTGATCCTCTTCCCAGCTCAGTTCAATGGGAGGGAGATCTGCTTTGAATATCACAAAAGAGGGAAATGGCTTTTTCCTCAAGTTTGGAGATGCTGTGATGAGGCTAGGTTCTGGGTAGAGTTGAGGCCTTTCAGCAAACAGTAGCTTTTCCCGGGGGCTAGTTTGTTAGAAACTCACAGAGGCTAGCCTGGAGCCACTCTCAGGATTTATGTTTACTGAATTTCAATTGATTGTCAAGGCTGCCAAAGGGAGGAGCAGCCTCTGGCTCTGATTACCCAGTGAAGAAATACATTCCTGGGGCTGGCGCCAGAGCTAGGTGACTTTTCCCTGGGTGGAGCTGAGTCTGGCAGGTCAGTTTAGGTTCTTGTGACCTGCTAAATGACTCTAGTTTTCTTCCAAGGCCTGAGTTGGAGCTAGCATTTCTGCTGAGCTTTGTCAGTATCAAAAATGGAGATCTCTGGTACTGGGGGGCGGGGGGGAGGAGTGGCCTTCCCTCCTCTTCTCCCTCATGAGAAGCCTTTTCTTGAGGACAGGCAAGTTATGGGTTAAAATTGTAAGGGGGAGGCTAGAAATGTGTCTTAGTGGTAAAGATCTCTCTCAACATGCATGAGTACCAGGATTTGAATCCTCAGCGCCACATACTAAAAAAAAGCCAGACACAGTGTTGTGGCTCAAATGGTAGAGTTCTAGCCTTGAGAAAAACATTCCCCAGGACTGTCAAAAGCAATAGGCCAGCTGCTGGTGGCTCACACCTGGAAAACTACCTTCTCATGAGGCTGAGATTTGAAGACCACAGTTCAAAGACAGCTTAGGCAAGAAAAGCCTGTTAGACTCTTATCTCCAATGAACCACTAAACAATCCCATGTGGAGCTGTGGCTCAAGTGGTAGAGAGTTAGACTTGACTGAATTGCTCAGGGACAGTGCCCAGGGTTGATACAAGACACACAACTGGAAAAAAATTGAGGGTTAATAATCAAAATACTTTTCCTATTTGCTAATTACGAGAACATTCTCTGGAAAATCAACACTGAAATACACTATCTATCTATGTACAAACGTACCTACTTGCCTACCTACCTACCTATCTATCTAACTACATACATAGTTATCTCTTTGACATTTCTTATACTGAACTCAAGGCCTGTGCACTGTCTCTAGCATTCTGCTACTTGAGCTACAGCACCAATTCTAGATTTTTCTGTGTATGTGTTACTGAGGAATGGAACCCAGGGCCTCTTGCATGCTAGGCAAGCACTCTCCCACTAATCCACATTCCCAGCCCCCTCATCTTTTTTCTTAATGTTATTTTTTACATATATATGCTACCATTTTGCATCCCCAAGTATAATTTTCTGAATACTGCTTATTTCTACGAACTCTGATCTTCTCCTCCTCTGCCAGATTTGTGACTGCTTCTGCATTGGCCTCATAATAAAATGCAAATAAAGGCTGCTAATACCTTCAGTGTGCATCATATAAGGAAACAGGCCTAGAACCTTGGAAGAGAAAAGCAATGGGGCTGAAATGAAGAGAATGATGCAGTATGTACAATGAGCATATCTAAAACATAAATTAGTAAATAAAAGCAGAAGTTTTGCATATAGCCTCTTTGCACTTAGAGAAGTAATATGCAGCATAAGTAAGTAGGACACTGATACATAAACTTGGCCTTCTCTTTTTCAATTTTCTTTTGTGGCCATCGCATGGCTTAAACTGAGGATGTGATGCATTCCTCAGCTGTTTTTCACAAGGCTGAGTTTCTACCACTGACACAGCTCCACTTCCAGCCATTTGGTTGTTCAATGGACATAAGCACCTCCTAGGCTTTCCTTCCTGGTCTGGCCTGTATCTCCTGCTTGGCTTTCTCTCCCAAAGCTGGAGCTCTACCCTCTAGGCCACTGCTCCACTTCTGGTTTTCTGGTGGTTTATTGGAGACAATAAAACTTACCTGCTAGGGCTGGCTTTGAAAGGAGATCTCCTGAGGAGGCTTCAAGTGGATTTCCTCAGGGATTCACCTAGAAGCCGCTCCACCCAAACCTTTGGTCTAAATCTCAAGAGGTACTAGAGAAAAACGGAAACAGGAACATGCTTCTAGTGTGTCCCAGATACTTAAGGTTGGAGATACAAAACACTCATAATTATTAGATCATTTTATAGGCAATTGGAGCAATGCAGACTGTATGAGGATCACTCCAGCTTTCGGTCCTCATATCCTGAGACAGTAAATTCACTGCAGCTCAATGCTAAGTGACAGAACTGACATGTCCTGTTGACATTTGCTCCTAAATCCTGAAACACTCATTTCTCACTTTTGGCTTCAACCCTGTGACCAGAGGGTAAGATGAAGAGAGAAAATACTCTCAGAGAAAGCAGCTATAAAGAACATTGTGTAGTTTACTTAAAAGTCCCAACCATAGGAATGACCTTATTAAGAAGTCAGTCCAGAATATAAAACAAAGAAGAAAAGAACAAAGGTGAAAATGCCTGCTGACTGTAATCCCTGCTCTCAGGAGGCTGAGATGTAGAGAATTGGAGTTTGAAACCAGCCAGTGGAAGAAAGTCTTTGACAATGTTATTTGTAAGAGATCACAGAAAAATACAAAAGTGGGGCTATGACTCAAGCTTAATGCAGTACCCTTGAGCAAAAGGAGCTGTTGGACCAGGCCTAGGCTCATAGGTCAACCCCAGGACCTGCCCCCTCAAAAGAAAAACCTGTATCTCAATTTCTTTGAGTATGTATGGATGTATTCCTCTAGGTGAAACTCCTGAGTAGCTATGATGAATGGCACCAAGCAAGAAAAATTGTATTCAATACAATGAGTTCATAACACAGAGACTGCTTTTATGATATTGCATATTCCAGGGCTCCCTTCACTGTTCGCATTGTAACCTAAGGGTTTCTCTTCATCACAGGCCTGCTGGAGGAAGACTCTCTCATTGTCTGGACAGGCACACAAAAGCCCTCACTCCTGTACAGCTGTGTACCAAATAACTCCATCTGGGCCAATTAGTGAGGATGTGCGCGCGGGCTCTGAAAGTCAGGAGAAAAAGGCCTCTTTTTACCCTTAGCTATCTCTCTTCCCAGTGCTCTGTTTTAACAGGAGACCTTCATTTTTGCCACCTCCCATTGCAGGCCAACTTCTGTGCTCTAATCCTGCCTTTATGAGACTATATTCTGGTGTCCAAATACAGTGCTCAATATAATTCAGGAGTCCTTCAGGCAGAAAACTAGGGCACTGAGCATAATGAAACGTTTCAGTACCGGCAATGATGGGCCTATAATGCCACTCCTAGGTTTCCAGGAGCTTGGGAAATCCAAGCAAATGTTGAACATCACAAAGCTTCCTGTCATCTAGTACTGGTGAAGCTCATCAGATTTTGAAACCTTTTACCTCTCCTAGTTGGGCTCTGGGTGACTAGGTTTTGGGGTCGAACATAGGGCCTGGGTGCTGACTATGAGCTCAGAGCCAAAGTCTAGTGCTTTACCACTTTGTAAAGCTTCACTTCTGCTTGCCCTCTGTGTGTGAATGTGTGTATGTTCATGTGCGTGTGCATACACTAGTCCTGGAGCTTGAACTCAAGACATGAGCACTGTACCTAGTTTCTCTTGTACAAGGTTTGCCCTCTTCCACTTGAATCACAGAGCCCCTTCAGGCTTTTTCCTAGTGATGTGGTTCTGAGAAATCAAGCCCAGGTTTTCATATATGCAAAGCACTCTACCCCTAAGGCACATTCCCAGTCCTCTACTTCAAGTTTGTTAGTTTGTTTCTGTCTTTTTTGTTGTTGTTATCAGGGTAGGAGTGGAAATCTGGGCCTGGGTGATGTCCCTGAGCTCTTCAGCTCAAATCTTGTGTTCTACCACTTGAGCCATAGAGCAACTTCCGGTTTTCTGGTGGTTCATTGGAGCTGTCTCAAGGACTTCCCTGCCGAGGCTAGCTTTGAACCATAATCCTCAGATCTCATCTTCCTGAGTAGCTAGAGTGACTGGCATGAGCCACAAGCACCCAGCTTCCACTTCAGGTTTCTTAGTGGTGATTTGGAGATAATAGTCTCATGGTACCTTTTGTGTCAGGGAGAGTTTGGAACCCAGATCTCAGCTACTTGAGAAGATAGGATGACAGACCTCAGTTATAGAACCCTAAGCTGTGGCACTCTGCTGCAAGGGGGTCTTTGGCTCCGTGTGGAGGAGTGCTAGCCATGAGCCCAAGAGGTATGGGTCAGTGCCTAGGCCCCGAGTTCAACGTTCATGACTTAGAAAAACAAGACAAATCATTTATCTCCTGTAGACAACTCACTAGTCTTCAGTAATACATAATTTTGTCCCTGCCATCGGGACAGATCTAAGCCTCAATATTCTTTTCTGCATATTCATGTCAATTGTGGAGTTCTTACAAGGACAAGATGAAAGAATGCACCCTTTGAAAGACAAAATACATAAAACTTTTTTTTTTTTTGTCGGTCATGGGGTTTGAAATCTGGGCCTGCACTCTGTCCTTCAGCTCTTCAGCTCAAGGCTAGTGCTCTACCACTTGAGCTACAGTGACACTTCCAGTTGTCTGGTGGTTAATTGGAGATCAGAGTTTCAGCGACTTTCCTGCCTGGGCTGGCTTTGAACCACTATCCTCAAATCTCAGCCTCCAGAGTAGTTAGGATTACAGGCGTGAACCACTGGTGCCCAGCTCCAAATAAACCTCTTTACAGGACTCAGCACACAGCATCTTGTGAAAGACTCAGCACCCAGCATCAAATGCAGGACTCAGCCTACTGCACCTGTGAAGAACTCAGCACATAGCATCCTGTGCAGGACTCAGCACACAGCACCCCATGAGGGCCCCAGCACCCCAGGAAGGACTCATCATGTAGATGTACCCCACAAGCTGTCATTAGTATTAGGGTGCTTTCATCAGTATCACCATTCTTTCAGAAACACATTACAAACTGCACAAAGTTCACATCTAATGATTCAGAGGGGTATTTTTTTTGGGTGTGGGAGTCAGCTACAGCGATTGCAGGAAAATGTTTCACAAACATCCTGCCAGGGCTGGATTTTAAACCCACCAGTGTCAGATCTCAGCCCCTGAGTATCTTGGATGACAGGGGTGAGCAAGCCAGCAGCATCTGGTTCTGTGGGGCTGAGTTTCAGTTGTATACCTGTGACTAAGTCAGGTTAGATGGCAGCTGTCAGCACCAGATTCCTGGCTTGCTCTGTGATGAGGTATTTGAAGTCCTATCCTTATAGAGTTGCAGTCACAACATTCAATCTTTTTTCATGCCCATTCTGGACCTTGAGTAAGAGTCTAGACACAGTCCCTTAGCTTTTATGCTCAAAGCTAATGCTCAACTGCTTGAGCGAGAGCACAACTTGTAGATTTTTATGTGCATGTGGTAGTGAGGAATCGAATCCAGGGCTTTGTATGTACTAGCCATCATTATACCACTGAGCCCCAGGATTGACAATTTTATGAATAGATAAATGTGTATATTCGCATATATGTATATGTATATACATATATATATATATACCTATATATATGCAAAAAACCAGAGAAAGGTGTCTGTATATTATGAAATTACATATATTATATTACAACCCATTATTGACATTCAAATTATTCCTTCCACTTTTAAGTATCATGGTTGAATACATAATAAAGTATTAATTGAAAATTTGTCAATGCAATAAAATTGATGTGTATACACTAACTACTAATTTGTTGCTTTTATAAAATTCCATTCGTATGGATGTACATGAAAATGGGTTTCTTAGAATCTCCCGCCAATACTTAGTGGCAGCCCTGTGATTCGACCTCCAGTCATAAGTTTTGGTTTTGGTTATGGCTTCCCTAATTGCCAGCCAAACATCAGCATGCAATGTCATGAACACTTTCTGGGCTTTGTCATTTACATGCAGGATGGTCATAATGCAAAGGGAAAAAATGTAAAACCACCTTCTTGAATTTCTCCATTTTATCCTTTTCCTTTTTATTTTGTTTCTTGCCAACCCCGAGATTTGAACTTGGGCCCTAGAATCCCAGGGCCAGCTGTGGCAGAGATACCAAGACCTGAGTTCAAGCCTCGTGCTTGGCAAAAAATATAATAATAAAATAAGGCCCTGGCTTGGAATTTGCACCATTTTTCTGGCAGACCTGGGATTTGAACTCAGCATCTGGGGATCTCTGTGGCACTGTGGGTGAAGGAGAAGCTCACCATCCTTGAAGACAAGAAATTCAGACCAGTTCCCAGGGCCTGAATTGAAGCCCCAGCACTGGAAAAATACACACAGGAGTTTAGTGAGTATGACGTTTATTACCCTTATTCAATTTCATTTATTACATCCTATCATTCAGAATATATTTACATATGAATTATACATCATACTGAGACCCAGGACATTTTGTCAGGGAAAAAAATGTGTCAAAAGTGGCTTCTTATTACATGAATAAATTTTTGGCAATGCTGGGATTTCAACTCATGGCCTACAATGTCCAATCCATAAATGGGGTCAAAGCCTTAGCACACCAACCTCTGGCAAACTGAGCTGCCAGAAAATTCTGATGACCTATTATCAAGCCACACTAGTGCTCAATCTATATCTATATCTATATCTATATCTATCTATCTATCTATCTATCTATCTATCTATCTATAGTGTGGCTATTATCAAGCCACACTAGTGCTCAATCTATATCTATATCTATCTATCTATCTATCTATCCATCTATCTATCTATCTATCTATCTATCTATCTATCTATCTATCTATCTATCTATGTATCTATCTGTATATATATATATATATGTGTGTGTGTGTGTGTGTGTGTGTGTGTGTGTAGATTGCTGTATATATATATATATATATATATATGTAGAGAGAGAGAAGTGACGATATTATTAAATTTTATATATATAGTTACCAATATTTAGTTATTAAGTTATATCTGCATTTAATGAAGTATCATGGTTGAATACTTATAAAATCATTAATTAAAATTAATCAATATCCTTCCATTAGGGAAATCACAACGTGTTGCTAGAATGGAAGATATAAATCCAATGATTGTTGTGTGGCTTTCTTAAATAGAATCATGAATTAACTGCAAATTTAATTACTTTTATAACATTCCATTAGCATTCACGTAAATAGGAATGAGTTTGTCAGGATCTCCCTCCATTTCTGTGTGGCAGTCCTGGGATTTGAACTCCAGGCCTGCGAAGTTTACTTTGAATGCAAACCATTGGAATGACACTGAAGATTTCAGATTGTCACGATTAAAAAAAGAACAACAAGAAGAAAATAAAACCAGGTGTCAGTGGCTCCTGTATGTAATCCTAGCTCCTCAGGGGGCTGAGATGTAGAGATTGCCAATTTGAATTCAGCCAGGGCAGGAAAGTCCGCAACACTCTTATTTCTAAGAGATCACAGGAAAATATCCCCATGGGTTGGGTCTGTGGCTCAAGGGCAGAGCGCTACTCTTGAGAAAGAGGTGATCAGGGATTGGGCCTAGGCTCATATTTGAACCTGAGACCTGCCAAAGAAAAAAAGAAGGCAGTAACTCCATGTCTCTGTGTATTTATCGATGATGTATGGATGATGGGTATTCATCAGGTTGCCCATGACCAGACCCCCAACCTGGGCAAGCTGGGACAAGCCCTCAGAAAGTACTAAGTCTTAGTAGCTTGAACAAAGTATCCTTCTCTGCCATTTAATAACTGAAGCCCAGAAGGCTTGCCTTGGCTGGTGTATGCAATGGGTTCATTATGTTCTGGCTGAGGTGTCCCATTGGGATATTTAGCAGCCAGCCTCTGCCTCCACAGAGATCACTGTTCCTAGGCTGTACAAGTTGTGGAAGATTCTGGCTCCATATTCCCTATCCCTCTTTAGGACGTGAGCCTAGATCTCTGGGGCCTGGTGGCTATCACTCATTCATCATTCCTCATTGCCGAGTCTTACACTGGTCCCAAATCCTGGCAAAGATATGAAATGGCCAGCGATTTCTTTGCTGAAATGAGTATTCCAGTAAATTCCAACCTCATAGTTCCTGTTAGAAATAATCCTTGGGCTGTGAATGTGGCTAAGTGATAGAGTGCTTACCAAGCAAGCATGAAGCCCTGGGTTGGATTCCTCAGCACCACATAAACAGAAAACTCCAAAAGTGTCACTGTGGCTTAAGTGATAGAATATAGCCTTGAGCAAAAGCAGCTCAGGAACATGCCTAGACCCTGAGTCAAGCCATAACACTGGCAAAAAAAAATGTGAGCTTGGTGAGACATACTCTTCTGGGATTCAGAAGAGGGCCGAGGTTATAGGTAAGAGGTAGAGGGCAGGTGCTGGTGGCTCACTCCTGTAATAATAGCACTCAGGAAGTTGAGATCTGAAGATTATAACTGCAAGCCTGTGCAGGCAGGAAAGTCTATATGAGACTCTTTTCTCCAATTAAGCACCAAAAAAAAACAGAGCTGTGGTACAAGTAGTAGAATGCTAGCCTTGAGCATAAAAACTCAGGGATAACATCCAGGCCATGAATTCAAACCCCAGGACTGGCACACACACACACACACACACACACACACACACACACACACACACACACACACACAAAGATAGAGCATTTGACAGTCAGCCTGCACAAGTTCGATCTCTAGCAACTCAGTATTAAAAAAAAAGTGAGAGAAGGGAAAGAAAGGCTTGCTCCAGGAGGTGATATGACCAGTGCCAAAATTCCACAGGAGTTCTAAGATGTGGAACAGGACAGAGGGCCTCAGGCAGAAGGTACAGAGCATGCCAAAGGTCCTGAGAGGTGGTGTCGAGAAGGTTCTGTGGGTGGAATGAATGTTCTGTGGCCTCAGACAAGTCTGGCAGAACACTGAAGGCTGGGTCAAGGTTTGTACTTGAGTCCCAGGTAGGGCAGACGGTGGGGTCCCAGAATGGGGCTCAGGGTAAGATTAGCTTGACTTTTTACCAAAGACCCCAGCCAATTTTGTGCCTGGAAGACTATTTTTCACAGATCCTGACTCTCAGGCCCCCTTTGCATGGAGGAGTCAGAGCAAATGCAGGGAAGAATTCTTGCTTAAGAAAAACTTCTACCCAATGCCTCCAGTGGCTCAAACCCTGTAAATCCTAGTTATTAAGAAGGCTGTGATCAGAGATTTTTGGTCAAAGCCAGCTCAGCAGAGGAAAGTTAGTGACAGTCTTCTGGTCAATGAAATACCAAAATCCAGAAATGGAGCTGTGGCTCAAGTGGCAGAGTAAGAGACTTGAGGGAAAAAGTTAAGAGATCAGAGCCCAGACCCTGAGTTCAAGGCCCAGTACTGGCACAGAAAAAAAATAGTTTTCAGGGGATCCCAGTCCACTGTGGTGAAGGCCATTATCAGCTGGGCTCTGGTGGCTCATGCCTGTCATCCTAGGTACTCAAGCCTGAGACCTGAGCATCAATCAAAATTAAAAGCTAGCCTGGGCATACTCTTATGTCCAATAAATCACCAAAAAGCTAGGAAGCAGAGCTACTGTAGTTCAAGTGGTACAGCACCAACCTTGTGAAAACAAGCTAAAGGATAGCACCTAGGCTCTGAGTTCAAGTCCCGGTAAACACACGCACACACACACACACACACACACACACACACACACACACACACACACATACACACACAAACAACATCCTTAACAGGTGCCCGTGGCTTATACAAGCAATCCTAGTTACTCAAAAGACTGAGATCTTAGGATGGCAGCTTGAAACCAGAACAGGCAGGAGAGTCCATGAGATTCTTATCTCTACTAAACTACTAAAAATAGATGAAAGTTGAGCTCTGGTTCAAGTGGTAGAATGTTAGCTTTGAGCAAAGGAAGCTCAGGGACATTGCCTAGGCCCTGAGTTCCAGCTCTAAGATTTTTTTAAAAGACATCCTTTGCCACCCCCAAAGGCCATAAATCTCTTCCACTCCTGCCACTTCCACAGTACTGCCACTAGTGGCCGGTGTGTGGCCAACACTGGGTTAAGAAGTGAAAGTACACAAGGGGGTGCATATCCAGGTCAAAACTAATACCCCAAAACAATGAGGTATTGGCCATACCAGTCTCTCATCCCCCAGTTCCCTGGCCCTGGAATCTAAAGTCTGTGCCTCTGTATTCTGAGCATCTGGAATTGTCTAGAAGGACCTGAGAGGCCCAGCTGGGGCCAGAAGATAGACTGTCCTGTGATAAAGTACATTTACATTTCCTAGAAACTGACCTATACTTCCAAGCCACCCTGGCCTCACATCCCATGTAGCACTAGATCCTCCTTGCTTGGGCAGTCTTCAGTCAGCTGTCAAGCTTGAGTTGGCCAGAACCACCAGCAATCCCCCATTCCCCACTCCACTGCCAGCCTGATGAGAGGGATAAGAAGTCAGAGGCCCAGTTGAGGAAAAGGATAGGACATCACATGACTGAGGCCCTCCCTTTCAGGCAGAGGAGACCCTATGCCAGCTGGCATCACTGACCCAGAATCCTCTGGAGGTGACCAAATATTGGGACAGCCAGACTTGTGCGCCAAAGAAAAGTTGGAACACAGGCCTGTGGCAATTTAGGACTCATTGTAGACCCTAATGGTTGGCAAAAGCAAGGTCGGTGTGAAGGAGGGACACCATCTGAGATCAGAAGAGGCAGACCAGCCACCAGGAAAGGGACAGAAAAAGACGAGGGAAAATTACACACACACACACACACACACACACACACACACACACACACACACACACACGCACACAGATATTCCAAGCCCTTAGCAGTTCCTGAGAACAAAACCATGAACTCCCTCTATTAGGATCACATCCAACCCCTGAGAAGATGGCACTATCATACTCAGATTAACTGTAGACCCATCAATGAGCCTCTCATATCTGGAATGTCTCAGAACCCAGCATGGAATTTCCTACCATACACACTGCAATGTCGAAAACTCAGCCAACCCCTTTGTTTATGGTTGGTCATGGGGTTTGAACTCTGGGTCAGGGCGCTGTCCTTCAGCTCTTCAGCAGAAGATGAGCATTCTATAATTTGAGCCACAGTGACATTTCCTGTTTTCTGGTGGCTCATTGGATATCAAGACCCACAGACTTTCTTGCCCAAGCTGCTTTGAACCGTGGTCTTTACATTTCAGCTTTATGAGTACCTAGGATAACAGTTGTGAGCCACCAGAGGTGCCAGACATCATCCATCTTCATATACCCAGAGAAAACCTATTTCATCAGGCCACAAACTTTCTTGCAACCCTTTACTTCAGACTTTGACACCCACCATACAAATCCATCCTTCATTAGGGAGAATACAGACACAACAATCCCACCCCTGCACCCATTTGCCCACTCCCTGCCTGCCATAGGCCTCTACCACTTGAGTTCTTGGTAAGACACCATCCATTCTACTGTGGCTTCAAACTGGTGCAAACTTGCTGAGTTCTTAGAAATGTCTGTAAAGTGAGGCCAGCACCTGGTCTCTCAATCACAGCACCCTCCCACACAAACCTCCACATCTTTGCAGCGAAGATGTTTTACTTTCTTTCATTTTTCCGATTGTGAGCTTGAATGCTGGGCCTAGGTGCTGTCCCTGAGCTCTTCAGCTCAAGGCAAGCACTCTACTACTTGAGCCACAGCACCCCTTCCAGTTTTCTGGTGGTTTGTTGGAGATAAGAGTCTCAGGGTCTTTCATGCCCAGTCTGGCTTTGAACCGTGATCCTCTTATCTCACCTCCTGAGTACCTGGGATGACAGCCATGAGCTACTGGCACCCAGCAAAACATACTTTTCAATGCCTGTAATCCTATCCTCTCAGGAGACTGAGATGTGAGGACTGCAGTTGGATGCCACCCTTGGCAGCAAAGTGCATGAGAACTCTTTATCTCCAATTAAACACCCAAAAACCTGGAAGTGGAGCTGTGGCTCAAGCAGTAGAGGGCTCGCCTTGAGCTGAAGAGCTGAGTTATAGCGCCCAAGCCCAGAGTTCAAGCCCCATGACTGACCAAAAAAAAAAAAAAATTCAGTTTTCACTAACAACTAGGAGCAAAAATGTGAGATTGAATAGTAACTAGAGCATTATCATTATATTTATTTCTCAGTGATCATTCTTGTAATGATTAATGAGAGTTTTCCAGCCAGGTTTAGCTTGAGAGTTAGTGTTAAGTAATGGATTAGATGGCAAGTAAATTTGAAATTGTTTTAGGGTATAGGGATTCAGGGAAAGGTAGGATCATTGGAAACTATATTTTTCCTGATAAGTGAATTTGAGGACAAATAATATAATACTTCATGTTAGGGAACAAGATAACTTCAGAGGTTGAGTCAGAAAATTTGTGGGAATTAAGGCAAATTGAAATGCATTACCAGAGTGCAAACTGGAGTATCCATTAGAATGATTAAAAACTAGAGTTTTTTTCTTAAACATTAGAATTGGACTATCATTAGAGTGAAAGTTAGGTTTCAGTTCCAGCTGGAGTTAGAGTTAGCCTTAGGGAAATGGAAAGTTTAGGGCCAAACTGAAAGTAAATCTTCAAATAACAAGTCTAATTAGAATTAGGATGAATGTGAAATAAGAAAGTGCTAATAATATTAAGATTAGGGTATGATCAGTGTGAGGGTTAGTCTCAATATTTCAGTTAGGGTTTGGATTACAAAAATGGCAAGATAATGAGTAAAACTACAAACTATTTTTAGAAAGATGAGTTGAATCAAAGTTAGGATGAATAAAAACTAATGTATTTGTATGGCTTTTAGAATCCAAAGGCTATTAGTTCTAGGGTTAGGGTTACTGTTCTAGTTCAGGTTAGACTTAGGCTTAGGGAAGGGTAAGCTTTACAGTAAAACTGAGTTTTCTGCTAACGTTTTCAAGTATAATAAGGTTGAAATTTAACAAAAACTACAGAGTTTTCCTAAGTTTCCTATTCAAGGTTGAATAGGGTTAAATTTAAAGTTAGGTTTCTAGTAAGGTTTATATATAGTTAGGGTTAGGTACTAAAGTAGATTTTAAATAAACCTGCAACTTCTTTTTGGAGATATAGGAGTTCAGTGAACGTGAAGATCAGTGGAAACTGTGATAGTTTTCATGATATGAAGACTTGAGGTTAATGATTCATAATAGGGAACGATTTCAGAGACCAAGTCAGGGAATCTGTAGGATTTGGAGCAAACTGCAAATCATTTCAAAGGCAATGAGTATCTGTTAGAATGTGTCTAAACACGAGTATTTTCCATTAATTTTAGGATTGGGTTACTATTATCATCAAGATTACTCTTAGGGTTCTGTCCAAAATTAGAGTTAGGATTAGGGAAATGGAAAGTTGAGAAATTAAGTGACTTACTTTGTTTGTGATGTATGTGCACTATTCTAAGGCTTGAACTCAAGGATTGGGTTCTGCCCCTGAGCTATTTGCCATAGGCTAGCATTCTACCACTTGAGCCATGAGTCCACTTCCAGCTTTCTTTGACAGTGAATTGGAGATGAGAGTCTCACAGACGTTCCTATCTAAGCTGACATTGAACTGAGATCCCCAGATCTCTGCTTTCTGATTTAAAGTAGGATTAATGCATGAGCTACTAGTGCCCTGGAAAGTGCCTGAATTATACTGATTGTTTTTAATTTTGTTCGAGATTGAGACTTGAATTCATTATCTGACAGCTTTGTTCACTAAGTAGCACTCTGCCACTTGAGGCATGTCTTCACAAATGATTATTTTAAATAGCTGGAAATTATAAAATTTTCTTCAAATGATATGTATCATTAGTGTTGTTCTAAAACTTATCCTAACCAAAAAAGATTTATTGACCCTAGAGATTATCTGAGCAGATTCTCATGCTTTGCTTCTAATTGCATAACATTTTAGGGACATGATTTTTTAATTATTATTTTAAGTAGCAAAGCAGTTATCATGAAACAAAGCAGTTTATGCGTACAATATACCTTGATCAATGTCAACCCTTTCAACATTCTCATCCATCCCTCCCCTACAGCTCTTCCTTCATTCTTATTAATTTTATAGGATATTTACTGGATTCCTCTCTGCATTTTCCACCTTTTCTCCTATTCAATTTTCTGCCTTTTCCCACTTCACTCCTCTTTTGACTACCCACTTCCATATGATCCAGCAACTCTACTCCTGGACATTTACCCGAAAGAATACAAACCAGGATATAGTAACGTTTTCAGCACAACCATGCTTACTGAATCAGCCCAGATACTTCTCAAAAGAGAAATGAATCAAGTAAATTTAACACACACACACACACACACACACACACACACACACACAAACACACCCACACTGGAAATTCTTCTTACTCATCAGAAAGAATATTGTACCATTTGTATCTCTCATTTCTCATTTCATCTGCCTGGTATCTCATTGCCATCGTATTGTCCCTGTACTGCAGTAACTGACACATGCAAACTGATGTAAAACATTTTCAGGTTATAGGCTAACCATAGATTCCTGAGTATGAGTTCTCTGCTCATTCTCTTTGTCTATTCATGCCTTTGAGTAGTGTTTGTACAGATTCGTTTGTACCATTTGCTACACAGAAAAGAGAAGAACCATACATATATATGTATGTATATATATATATATATATATATATATATATGATTATACACACACACACACACACACACACACATATATATATATATACATACATATATATGTACATACATGGATATATGCACACATATGGATATATATTAAATACTTGAGTACATTTTATGTTTTCAAGAATTATGGAGCTAACAAAAATCACATGCATTTTCCTACCATTTCAGTTTTTCCAAAACCTAAAGAATTTTGTCTCTTTTGCAAACCTAATTTTTAAGATAATTTCACCATCTCTGATCTGTCAGTGGTCTTGAAATTAGATTTTCAAATAGGACAAAGTTATTTAGGCTTTTTGGTGGAAGAAAGGAATATTACTAGGGTTCTATTCAGGGGTTCTCTGCTTGCTAGACAGGACTTTGTATAGCACCAAGTATCTCAATTACTTTTGCCATACTTCTAGTCCATTTTATTTACTTGAAGTCTTGAACTTTTGCCCTGGTCAGATCTTAGATTGACTGGGACTTTGCTACCTATGCCTCCCACATAATTAGCTAGGATTACAGATGTGAACCACTATGGCCAGCTCATTTGTTGAGATGGCTGTCTTGGCAGTTATTTCTTTGGCCTGCCTCAGACCAAGATTCTTGTCATTTCTGCTTCCCAATCAGCTGGGATTACAGATGGAGCTACTATACTTGGTGTACATGACACCTGTTTTTTTTTTTTTTTTTGTCGGTCGTGGGGCTTGAACTCTGTTCTTGGGCAATGTTCCTGCACTCTTCAGCTCAAGGGGAGTGCTCTACCGCTTGAGCCACAGCACCAGTATCTGTTTTCTAGTGGTTTTATTGGAGATAAGAGTCTCACAGACTTTCTTTCTAGGGCTGTCTTTGAACCGTGATCCTCAGATCTCAGCATCCTGAGTAGCTAGGATTACAGGGGTCAGCCACAGGTGTCCGGCACACCTTCTGTTTTTTAAAAGAGGTTTTAATTGTAAAAACTGCTGTATAGAGGGGTTATAGTTACATGAGCAAGTTAATGAGTACATTTTCTATCAAGCATTGTTACCTCCTCCTTTGTTTTTCCCCTACCCTCCCTTCCCACCTCCACAACTACACTCCCCTGTACTCCCTTCCCTTCTTCCCCGCCTATATTGTAAAGATCTTTTTTTTTAACATAGTGTCTTGTGCATCTCATTGTTACAATGGGTCAGCCTGTATCACTATTTATCTGTTTTGTTTTTTCCCTTCCCCTCCCCAAGCTAGAGAAGGGTGTATACAAGATACAGGACACCAATACTAAATATAGTGAAAACAAGGGTTAAACCATGGGGGAGGAACATAAAAAGAAAAAAAACACATGGTAGATTATAAATCCTATCTTGGGGTTCATTTCACTTAACATCATCTTATCTGGTCGTATGTACATAGCTTTTGAACTTTTATGCTTGTCCCAGACATGTAATAGTTATTACAAATAAGGGAAAACATAGGACCAATGTTTCTTTGGTTTTGGCTTACTTCACTTGATATAATGTTTTCTAATTCCTCACTTAGAGCTCCCCTATGATCCAGCAGTCCACATTTTTGGGTATTTACCCAAATGATCACAAACAAGACCATACTAAGCTACTGGTACAACTATGTATATTGCAGCATTATTTACCATAGCTAAGATATGGAACCAACCCATATGCCCCTGAGTAGATAAATGGATCAAGAAAATGTGATACACACACACACACACACACACACACACACACACACACACACACACACACTGGAATTCTATGCCTCCATCAGAGAGAATGTCATCGCTCCATTTGCTAGGAAATGGAAAGACACAGAAACAATTATATTAAGTGAAATAAGCCAGGCTCAAATAACCATAGGTCTCATGGTTAATCTTACTTGGAGTAACTAGTACATGGTACCATATAACCATATAAGAGGATGTTATGTGAAATGAACCCCAAGATAGGGACACAAATAATTTGTATTCCATGAGATTCTTTTCTCTCTATGATCCCCCAAATAAAACTGGAAGGGGAGCTGTTGTTCAAATACAGAGCACCACTATTAAGGGAAAAAGCCTAAGTGACAAGGTTAGGTCCTAATTTTAAACCATAATATCAGCCCTCAAAAAAGTTAATTTCTTTTCCTTGAGGTTTTTATTAAATTGATCCAGAAAATAATCAACGTTGTATTTATGTTTAGCATTACTATTAAAATCATGTTATGTTTATTTATGGAATTCTTTATTTTCTTAAATTTTACCTACACTTTAATATCCAGTAATGATAAGAAATGATTACTGTTTCACAAGTTTTTATGTCAGTTGAATATATGGATGAGAGGTGCATACAAGTCGTTTGGACTGAAAATAGATATTAGCAAGTTCTTCACATAAGAATTGATAGTTGAAGGAGCTGTGGGCATGTATAAAATCAACTAAAGAAACCAGCAAGGAAAGATAAGGTATGATTCTGGAAAGCAAACAATTTTGGAAGAAAAAAAAAGGAAAATATGTAGTTTTTGGTAAGAACTTTGTAACCCATCTGCACATTTAATTCCTTATTTCTAGTGGAAGACATATCAGTTAACTTTATTTTACAAAGTTAAACATGATAGACATTTAATAATAACTGGCCTTTGTCTCAGGTAAGCAATTATTCTAGCCAGGTGCAAGGGGCTCATGCCTATAATCCTAGCTACTCAGAGAGCTGAAACCTCTAGACCCTAGTTCAAAGCCAGTCTGGAGAGGAAAATTGGTGAGACTTTTCTGTGGCACTGTGGCTCAAAGTGGCAGCACTAGTCTTGAGTAATAAATCTCAGAGACAGAACCCAGGCCCTGAGTTCAAGCTCTCTGAAATTATTCTTAAAATACTTGTTCTCATTATTTCTTTAACTTGTCTAGAAGGATGCTTTAAACTTAGTGTTTTTTTTCTTTTTTTAATTTTAATTTTAATTTTTTTGTGAACATACTGTACAGAGGGGTTACAATTACATAAGCAATATAATGAGTACATTTCTTATCAAGCATTGCAGCCTCCTCCTTTGTTTACCCTTCACATCCCTTCCCAGCTTCCCTCGTCTCCCCCACCCAATCTCCCCATTCCCCACACCAAAGTTGTAAAGTTCGTTTTCGACATGACAACTCGTACTTCTCATAGTTGCAACTGGTCCACCTGTATCCTTAAATGACTTGTTTTTCTCATCTCCTCCACAAATTATACGAACATTAAATATAGTGAAATCAGGGGTTATACTATGGGGGAGGGACATACAAAGCAACAAAGAAATAATCTTATAAATGAGTTAGAAACAAATGCATGAAAGAAAAAAAAACATTTAAATACATATCTAAGGGTTCATTTTCCTAACATTACATTATCTGACCTTTTCTGCTTGACTCATACATATACGAGATATTGCAAATAAGGGAAACCATGGGACCTATGTTTATTTGGGCTTGGCTTACTTCACTTAATATAATTTTTTCCAAGCCTTTCCATTTCCTAACAAATGGGGCAATGACATTCTTTCTGATGGAGGCATAGAATTCCATTGTGTATATATACCACATTTTCTTGATCCATTCATCTACTGAGGGGCATCTGGGTTGGTTCCATATCTTAGCTATGGTAAACAATGTTGCAATAAACATAGTTGTGCTGGTAGCTTTAGTGTGGTCTTGTTTGTAAACATTTGGGTAAATGCCCCAAAGTGGGATTGTTGGGTCATAGGGGAGTTCTATGTGAAGTCTTTTGAGGAACCTCCATACTGCTTTCCAAAGTGGTTGAACATGTTTACATTCCCACCAACAATGAAGTAAGGTTCCCTTCTGTCCACATCCTCTCCAGCATCTGTTATTGTTACAGTTCTTGATTATATCCATTCTAACTGGGGTGAGGTGGTATCTCAATGTTGTTTTGATTTGCATTTCTTTTATGGCTAGGGAGGTTGAGCATTTTTTCATGTGTCTATTGGCCATACTTCTTTCTTCTTCAGAGAAGTTTCTCTTCAAGTCTTTAGAACACTTATTTATTGGGCAGTTGTTTCTTTGAGGATTTGTTGTTGGGGAATTTAATTTTTTGAGTTCAAGTATATTTTAGATATGAGACCTTTGTCCATTGTATGGCTATTGAAGATCTTCTCCCAATCTGTGGGCTTTCTATTGGTCTTGCAATCTATGTCCTTTGCCATGCAGAAGCTCTGCAACTTCATGCGATCCCATTTGTCCAACCTTTCTTTGATTTCTTGTGTTTCTGGGTCTCTATTCTGAAAATTTCGGCCTGTGCCAAGGAGACCTAGGGTTTCTCCTATTCCATCTGTAATATTTTCAGAGTGTCTGCTTTGACTCCAAGGTCTTTTATCCATTTGGAGTTGATTCTGGTGCAGGGTGATATATAAGGATCTAGTTTTAGTTTTCTACAAGCAGTTAACCAATTTTGCCAGCACCATTTACAGAAGAGGCTGTCTTTATTCCATTCTATTTTTTTAGCTCCCTTATCGAAGATTAGTTGGCTATAGGTCTGTAGGTTCATTTCTGGGTTTTCAATTCTATTCCCTTGGTCCTGAGGTCTGTTCTCATGCCAGTACCAAGCTGTTTTGATTACTATGGCTTTGTAGTAGTGTTGGAAATTTGGTATTGATATTTCACCAGCTCTATTCTTTCCATTGAGGAGCGTTTTTGTTATTCGGGTTTTTTACTGTTCCATATGAATTTTTGGATTGCGTCTTCTATTTCCTTGAAGAATGAGGTTGGAATTTTGATAGGTATCAAGGGATTTTTTATTTCATGTTGTCTTAATTTATTTTTAAGATGTTCAGAGAGAAATGATTTATAGTAAGAACTGTTTTGTATTGCTTTGCATTACGTTTTGCTTCTACACCTATAGTTCAACTGGAAAGTAGATGGCCAAAACCCTCTTCCCCCCACCAAAGTTGTAAAGTTAATTTTTCAACATAATGACTTGCATATCTCATTGTTGCAATGCGTCCACCTGTATCCCTAGTTAAACGATTTGTTTTTGCCCTTCCCCTTCACAATTTGTACCAACATCAAATACAGTGAAAGCAGGGGGAGAGACATTAAAAGCAGTATAGAAATAATCTTATAAATATGTACTTATCTTGGGGTTCATTCCCCTAGCATCAAATTATCTGACATTTTCTGCTTGACTCAGCATATACTAGTTATTTCAAATAAGGGAAGCCATGGGACCTATGTTGCTTTGGGTCTGGCTTACTTCACTTAATATAATTTTTTCCAAGTCTTTCCATTTCCTAACAAATGGAGCAATGTTATTCTTCCTGATGGATGCATAGAATTGCATTGTGTATATATACCACATTTTCTTGATCCATTCATCTACTGAGGGACATCTCGGTTGGTTCCATATCATAGCTATGGTAAATAATTCTACAATAAAAAATAGGTTTGCCGGTAGCTTTAGTATGGTCTTGTTTGTGATCATGTGGTTAAATGCTCAAAAATTTGGATTGCTGGGTCATAGGAGAGCTCTATGTGGAGTCTTTTGAGGAACCTCCGTACTGCTTTCCACAGTGGTTTGACCAGTTTACACTCCCACCAACAATGTAGTAAGGTTCTCAACTGTCCAAATCCCCTCCAGCATCTGTTGTTGTCAGAGTTCTTGATTTTACCAGTCTAACTGTGGTGAGGTGGTACCTCAATGTTGCTTTTGTTTGCAATTCTTTTATGGCTAGATAGGTTGAGCATTTCTTCATGTGTTTATTGCCCATCCTTCTTTCCTCTTCAGGGAAGTTTCTCTTTAAGTCTTTAGCCCACTTATTTATTGGGCAGTTGTTCCTTTGAAGATTTGTTGTTGAGGGATTTAATTTTTTGAGTTCCAGGTATATTTTAGATATGAGACCCTTGCATGTTGTATGGCTAGTGCAGATCTTCTCCCAGTCCATGAGCTTTCTAATAATCTGGCTAGCTATGTCCTTTGCCATGCAGAAGATCTGCAATTGCATGCAATACCATTTGTCCCATTTGTCTTGAATTTTTTTTTTGTATTTCTGAGTCTCTATTAAGAAAATTTTGGCCTGTGCCAAGGAGACCTAGGGTTTCTCCTATTCCGTCCTGTAATGTTTTCAGAGTAAGACTTCAAACTTTTAAAGTTTGAAGATCTTTGATTCATGTTGAATGGATGTGAGTAGATTGAGCTGTTGCATACATTTGTGTGTGTGTGTGTGTGTGTGTGTGTGTGTGCCCATGTGTGTATCATTGAAATCAAGGATAAGGAACTTGGTTCCTTTTTCTGAGATATACATTATGGTGTTTCTTTGTTGGTGCTAGGCTGATTGCTTGCCTTTGCCTGATGTGAACATTCTAGCTCAATTTTTCAATTAAAGTTTCTTAATTATTATTGAACATATAATGCTCTAATATTGCTTTGTCTTTAGTCTGCCATCTAGGATCTTCTTTTCCTCTTAAACATTAACATTCAATATGAATTTTACCTCCTGACTAATTTTCCCTTTAATTTGCATTTTGAAATAAGAATTATAATACCTTTGATCTCTGTATTCATGAAGAAAAACCACTTTGAATTCTCTGTTTAAAGTAATAACACCTGGACAGATTTGTTAGCACCAAGACCTTAAATTATCTTTTGCAGTTTTAGTTTAAAATAACCCTCCTCCATGTTTTTAGCATGGGTAGGAAAGAATTCCCACAATGCCTCACAACTTTTATCTTTCACTTTGTCTATGCTTCCTTGTCAATGCTAAATTGTTCTGGATGCCTGTATTAGCTACCCAAACCCCTGCAAAGCTGTTGCTGCTACCCAATTTCCTGCCAATGTAACTCATCAATTACAGTCACAATTACCCTTTCCATGTTATCCTATTCTGTGCTACTCATTTTGCTACCCATAATTCTTAACACCATGGTTCCAGCCACCTGATCCCTGATACCCCTGTCTATGGTACCACATTCCCAAACAAAGCAAGGCCAGAGTAGGCACAGACAGTCGAATTGTGTACTCCTCTTGCAGGCACAATGGGACGTTATTCCTCAGGTATTTAACATGAGGAACTTACTAGTGGTGGAAAGAAAAGAGGTTACTCAGAGGGGACTAAAATCCAAGGATATCAACTTGTAACTTGTTGCTAGGAAAAGCAGGCCCTAAGGTGAAAGTTAATGGGAAAAGAAAATTTGACAAAAATATTGGGAATGATATAAACAAAAGTTTTAGCTTAATCTCTTCTACCAGTGATCTGAATTATTTTATGACATAGATATGTAACTACTTTGCAGTTTTAAAAGTTTATGAAGTTGCACATTTATGTGGTACTTATATTAATTTATGGAATATTTGCAGATGATCAAGTTAATGATACTCAATAGTTTATGCTTTATGAACTGCTCATGAGTCTGCCTTTGGCAATATGAATTGAGCTCTCTAACAATAAATGGAATTTCATTGTCAAATACTACAAGGATATTACTGAGGCTAATACCAAAATGAAAGCTGAAACAAGAAAACTGAACAAAGCTACAAGTTTGAAGGGAAAGGGTCAGTGGTAAGGGCTATGATAAAACAGAAATTCTTCACATAGAAATCTTGGAAGAATAGAATGCGTCTTGTTGAATCACTAGCTTTTTAAACATTCTTAGAAAGCAGAACATGATTTTTGATTCTTGCTTTTTGGGACCTCTTTAATGAGTGGTTAAACAAAAAATTATTGAAATGACTGAAAATCCACTGACATGAATTATTAGATTAACATTATACTCAAAGTTGCCTTGAGATGCAGGCTGGCTGGATTCCTTTTCTATTAAATTAATGGAATAATCTTCCTTTTGAATGGTTGGACAGTCCATGACACTTATTCCAAAACAAGAAAAGATACTGGAGAGAAAAAAAAAGAGGAAGGAGAGTCAAGGCTGCTGAAATTAGCATAGTTCCCATTTGGAGTTTAATGGGTTGTTACTACAAAGAATTAGAATTTCATCTTAAGATAATAATTTTAAAATGGATGTGCTAAAGGATAGCTTCGAAATGTAATATTTAATGCTGTTGCATTACTTGAAGACAAAGGTTTACAGAAAACTTTAAATTCCAGAAAAACTGTAATGTTCCTATAAACACCTAGAAGAAATATAATTTAAAAATTTACCTGTTCAAAGCAAATCCTGGCATGAAAGTCTGTGAGTCAGTTATCTCCAAACAGAAAGTGGCACTGTGGATCAATTGGGAGAGAGCTCCCCTTGAGCTGAAGCACTCTGGGATATGTTAATACCCAAGCCCTGAGTTCAAGGCCTATGACTGACAAAAAGAAATTTTAAAGAATTAAATCATTAGGGTTGGAAGAAGACTTGTGGTAGAGTGCTTGTCTTGCATGCATGAGGTCCTTTCAATTCCTCAGCACCACATAAGCAGAAAAAACTGGAAGTGGCACTGTGGCTAAAGTGGTAGTGCACTAGCCTTGAGCTGATCAGCCAGGGACAGCACCCAGACCCAGAGTTCAGGCACCCCTACCAACAACATCAACAACAGCAACAAAAAATTAAAGCATCATACAACCTGAAGATGTTGTCCAGAATAATGAATGCAGCATTATCCGTTGACATGACTTAGTGACTTGAAACCAAGTTTACCAGGGGAGATGGTGGGCATTTTGTGTGTGTGTCAAAACCTGCAAAATTATTTTATACTTTCCCAGGGAGGGAGAAAGGAGGAAATGGTGGGGGGAGGGGGGAGATGTTTGGTGGACTTGCCTCTTGTTTCACTGATTGTTTTCTGTAGTCAAATTCAGAGAAATTCTGCTTGCAATCCTAGTTGCCTGGGCAATGAGGAAGCCATGTCCTGGAAGTGGTTTTGTTCTGTCCTTGGCCTGGTTCCAACCACCACTGGATAATCCAAGTCCCACTGGAAGACCAAGATGCCTTGAAGACTACTGATCCATTGGGCACCTGGACCTAACCAGAGCCAGAATAAGCAGAAAATGCAATTCTTAGGGCAGCACTGGAAATTTACATCTGGTAGAGATTTTTTAATATATTTTTATTGTAAAAATATTGTACAGAGGGCTCAGAGTTACAGAACTAGGTAATGAGTACATTTCCTATACAGCATTGTTACCTCCTCCTTTGTTTTTCCCCTGCCATCTTTTCCCTCCTCACATCTCCAACTCCTCCCTCCTCAACCCCTGCCTGACATTGTAAACTCATTTTTGACACAGTGTCCTGTACATCTCATTGTCACAATGGTCAACCTGCATTCCCATTTAAGCGTTCTGCTATATTCCTTCCACTCCCCAAATTACAAATATATATATATATATATATATATATATATATGTGTGGTGCAGAACAGTGGAATCAAATAAAGTGAAAACAGGGGTTTACCGTGGGGGAATAACGTACAAAAGAAAGAAAGGAAAAACCAGTTGTGTCTCTGACTTGGAATATATTTTGCTTAACATCGTCTTGTATGGTCATATGTACCTAGCTTTGATCTTCTCTACTTGTCCTAGACATGTACTAATCCTTGCAAACAAAGGTAAAACAAGGTAAACCATGGGTCCTATGTTTCTTTGGGTCTTGCTTACTTCACTTAATATAATTTTTACCAAGCCTTCCATTTCCTAACAAATGGGGCAATCCCATTCTTTCTGATGGAAGCATACAATTCCAGTGTGTGTGTGAGTGTGTGTGTGTGTGTGTGTGTGTGTGTGTGTGTGTACCACATTTTCTTGAACCATTAGTCTACTGAGCGTCGTTGGGGTTGGTTCCATATCATAGCTATTGTGACTAATACTCCAATAAACATGGTTGTGCTGGTAGTTTTGTGATCATTTGGGTAAGTGCGCAAAAGTGGGGTTGCTGGGTCATTGGGGAGCTCTAAGTGGAGTCTTTTGAAGAAATTTCATACTGTTTTCCAAAGTGGTTAAACAAGTTTAAACAGCTACAAATAATGCAGTAGTGTTCCCTTTTAGATACATCCCCACCAGCATCTGTCATTATTACATTTCGTGATTACAGCCATTCTAACTGGAGTGAGGTGTAATCTCAATGTTTTGATTTGCATTTCATTTATGACTAGAAAAATTGAGTATTTCTTCATGAGTCTAATGGACATTTTTTATTTCCTCTTCAAAGAAGTCTCTCTTTAAGTCTTCAGCCCACTTAGTTATTGGGCAGTTGTTCCTTTGAGGATTTGTTGTTGTGGGATTTATAATTTTGATTCCTAAGTGTATTTTAGATATAAGACATTGTCTGTTTTATGACTCATGAAGAACTTCTCCCAGTAAGTGGGCTTTTTACTGATCTTGCTATCTATGAACTTTACCATGCAGAAGCTCTGCTGTTTCATGCAATCCCATTTCTCCAACCTTTCTTTGATTTGTTTTGTTTCTGGTTCTCTATTAAGAAATTTTTGGCCTGTGCTAAAGAGCCCTAGAGTTTCTCTTATCCTTCATGTAATGTTTTCACAGTGTCTGCTTTTATTTTGAGGTCTTTGATCCATTTTGATTTGATTATCATGCAGAGTGTTATATATATATGGATATATCTTCAGTTTTCTACAGGTGTTCAACCAATTTTGCCAGCACCATTTACTGAAAAGGCTGTCTTTCTTCTGTTCAGTGGATTAAATGTTGTCTTGGGATTGATTGTCATAGAAATAATAGCTTACTCTAATGAAGAAATGTTTACTCTTAAGGAATTAATTGTTATAGATACTTCATAGTGTTATCCTCTAACAGAATGTGTCTATTTTTCCTGTTGACTTTTAAATATGTAATGCCTCATTGGAAACTGCATCTATTGCTGAATTAATTAAAATGCAAACAGTTACTGTTTTGAATGCCTCTGGTATGGCATGTTCAGAATTTGAAAATGAGTAGTTAGTAGTCATAAGAATGTTGAGGAACAGATATATTCTGTCCTCTTAACAATTAGTGAGTTTTCAAAGTTAGGAGTTTCCATAGAATTGAACTATTTTCTGTTTTAATATGAGACAATACTAAAATAATGTTTTTTAAAAAATAATGGCAAGTGTATTCTGACAATATTGTATAGTTTGATAACATTCATGTTGATGTCCCTCCGATAAATAAAGAGGTAATTCAAATTAGCAGGCAAAATGTTCATTTTTATAAAAGATAATACACATAGAATAATATTTACTATACCAATACAGTGAAATTATATATTATGCAGCTCATTTTTAAGTTAATTTTATTGTCAAGGTGATATATAGAAGGGGTTGCAGTAATTGTAAGGTAGTGGATATATAACATCACAAAATTTTTACCCCATTCCTTATTTTTCTCACACTTTTCCTTCACCCCAATACTCCTCACAAGTTGTAAAGCAAATTTCTAACATGTTGTCTTGTGAGTGTTGCTATTGCATTGGTTTTCCTTTTGTCCTTTGTTGGGCCATTTTATTATTCCATTTCCCTTGCCAAATGAAGATAAATGTATATACAATACACAGGATACTGAAATCAAATACATCAGTGGACAAACCATAGAGGAAAACACAAAAGAAATCACATAGTACATTAAAAACAACAACCACAAAGTAAAACCTCTCTTTCCATATCTAGGAGTTTATTTTGCTCAGCATCATTTTATGTGGTCATTTATACATAGCTATTGAGTCATTCTACTCATCTGCTAGGACTATCCTAGATATTTCCTAGTTATTACAAATGAGGGAAACCATGGAATCTATTTCTTTGTGTCTTGCTTATTTTTCTTAGTAGGATTTTTCCAGCTCTTTCCATTTCCTTATGAATTGGAAGCATAGAATTCCTCCATACATATATAAAACACATTTTTTCAATTCCCTCATCTACTGAGTGGTATATAGGTTTAAAAAATGATTGCATGTAAGTATCACTTAAGGCCATTCAAAATGACAGATGGCAACTCAGCAGATATACTAATGTCATGATTTCCAAATAAGATAGTACTTTATGGTGGTACAAGTGTTGAGATATCTGAATGAGTCTAATGTATATCTTGCACTGAATTAGGCAGGAAGATATCCAATATCATATAGGATAAAAATGGTAGTGACAAAATATTTCCCTTGAGAAAGATATAGGAGGCTGCCAGAAGTATGAATTAGTTCAGATAATTTGAAGAATTTAGAAATGCAAGCTCAATTATGTCTCTTTACATAATAATCATGTAAGTGGAAGGGCAAAATAAGGGTAAGAGAAGAAAATAACTGACAGCAGACAATTTTCCCAAGTTACAGTAAAAAAAAATATAATCTATAACTACCAAATTAAAGAGATCCCAATATAATACGTCTAACTTAATTTAGGTACATGCAGAATTTTTACTTGGCTTTTTCTTACTCTAATGCTCCAAAATAAATGAATACTTATAAGAAAAGTTGTGTGATTGCCATTGCTTCAACTTGAACACTAACTGTGATAAGCCCTCTTTTTCTCATTTTTGCAATTGGAAAATAGTCCCTAAGTTGATGATGTTGTGGCTGATTAGAGTCAGAGTTAGGGGCTTCTATTTGTACAATTATCCCAGAATAGTTTAAAGCCGTTTTTCCCCAGGACATCCAACTACATTGTCTGAAACTGTACATTGAACACACCCTCACACCTGAGCACATTATTTGAAATTATACTTCAGTTTTTCTTGGCACATTCTACTTTGTGCCTTTGTCTTTTTTGCACATTCCTTTTGAGTTCATAGTTGCTCTATTTCCATTTCATCTGTACAAACTGCTAAGAACATTGTTCAACTACCACTTCTTGTTTGCACACACCCAGTCTATGTATGAAAGTACTTTGTCCATGTTAAACAATAGAGTAATACTTACTCTCTGAGGAGAAAAGTTGCACAATATAATCCTTTGCCCACATTAGAGGATGTAGAATTTAAAGCATTTTGAGACAGTGATATTAGAATTGAAAGGCTCCTTAGAGAAATTTTCCTGGAGCTCATTAGTTTACCCTAAAGAAATAAAAATATCCACAAAATTTGGAGCTAATTACTATGTATCCGAATTAAAATTAGATCCTAGATGTTGTGTTAATACAAGTCATGATTGTATATTGTTACAACAGAAACCTTTACAACTTGGCAATGTGTATGAGAAAATGAAAGAAAGGCATTAAAGCAAAATGTCTTATCTTTTTAGGCATTTAATCCTAGTGGTGAGGGTAATGTCTGAACTCTTCCATTCAATAAAAGCTTGAAATTTATAAGAACACTTTCCTACATATATGAATTTGTGTCAGGTTGGTAGACAGGGATATTTCAGCATGGAGATATACTTAACAAGAATTACATTTCAATAGAGTATTTGGCAGTTATGATGTGTCAATAGCTATTGAAGCATTTTCTATTTTAAAGAAGAATCAATTTGAGGAGTCTTCAGTCACATCAGTAAAGCTGTATGTTCAACTTAATACTTGGTGTTACTTGTCCTACATTTATAATGAGTAGGCTGATAAGATATCCAAACATATCTAAATATATTTCAATAAAATCCCAAACTGATATGGATAGATGAGTCACTAATTGGAACTGTAGGACAAATTAGGCTTGTCTGTGCTAGTTCAATCTATAATCTCCTGGCTAAAGTTTTCAAAAATGTTCACAGAATACCTCTAAGAAAAGTTCATGACAGTTATATCTGTATAATATTTCTAAGGTCAGGATTAAAGCATTTGTTCCCAACATTTAGAATCAACAGGACCTGTTGAATTTATTGGTCCAGAATTTTATGTCTCCACATTCATAGCTCAACATTTTATCAATATGACTTTCACCAAAACACTGTTCTTATTGATCTTGTCTATGTCCTTTTACTTTTCAAATCCAAATAGTAGATTTCCTTACTGAAATTTCTTTCCTTCCTTTTCTTCTGTAAATCTGTGTTTATTACCTTTTTGTTTCCTTGTTTATCTCTTTCCTCCAATCTTGTCCACACTGGTACTCACATTGTTCACACTTTCGTCAGAACTTTCCTTTTCCTCTTCCCTTTAATAATGTCCCTGATTTTATCATTACATTTCATATTCATGTTCGTGGATATTTTGATGTTGTTCAAACAGACCTATCTTGGCATCTGTTTAATATAAACCTTAGAACTATCAGAGAGTTTATTTTCCTCTAACTCCATCTTTTTCTCCTGTAGTCCTTATCACCAAGAATGTAACTAACACAGTTAGGAGACAGAGATGTGAAAACACTTTATATTTCTTCTTACCCTACCTCCATCCATAGATAAGATGAATGATCAAGATTTTTTCAGTTTCTGTCATAATGTAATTTCTATGTACTCCTTTTTATGCCCCTGACACCAGCCTATTGCAAATACTCATCACCAGTCACTCAGTCCTAAAACAACTGTTTACAAAGTATGAATTTTTCCCCATAGTCTTTTCATATTGGTCCTCTCCTTCACCAAATGACTCTCCTTGTCAGCACACAGAGTAAAGAACTCAGAGAAAAATTCTAGTACCATTATTTACTCACAACATTGACTGTTGGTCTTATATTTCTCATCTGTAAATGGATGTAATCTACTAGAAATATTGAAGACTATATTTGTTGAATTCTAGAGCAAGGAAAAAGAAAGTAAACAGTCCTTACATTTTCTACCTTAGCTTACAAATAAGGAGAGTCAAATTCAGTTTGTTGGTATAAAGTCAGAAATAGTTTCATGCAGAAATAAAAATAAATTTTAACTCCTGGCTCTGTAGCTTGTGTCCTTTTATGGTAACTGCAGTTATGTAAGTGGTGTTATGTAAATTGTATCATGAATTTACAGCTGTAATGAAGAACATGTTCTTAATATATCATTGGTAAACATTGGTTATTGAATAGTATCTATATGAGAATGTTATTTGAACTAATCACACTAAGTTGAAACCTACATCTTAGTCCATCAAAATATGGAAATAAATGATTTTATTTATAAGAAAATAATACCACCAAGAACAGTGAGTATACATTAGAAAGACCGCTGGAATAACATTACGGTTTTTACTGTCTCTACCTGTTTATGTGATTGTATTTCTTGATATTCAAACTCTTCTCTTGTTATTCTGGTTCTTTTTTTTTTCTTTTTGGTTCGTCATGGGGCCTGAACTCTGGGCCTGGCACTGTGCCTCAGCTCTTCAGTTCAACGCACTCTACCACTTGAGCCACAGTGTCACTTCCCGCTTTTTCTGCTTATGTGGTGCTGAGGAATCAAACCCAGAGCCTCATGTAGCCAAGGCCAGCACTCTGCCTCTGAGCCACCTTCCCAGCCTTCCTCTTGTTATTGTTATTATATGTAATCCAACTCTGTTTATAACTATGCATTCAATGTGGGAAATTTAGCTTCAAAGATATCTAAAGATTTTTTTTTCCTTTTCAATCACAACATCGTCATTATCAGGCTACACTGTGGTCATCATCCTCTCCATCAAAATTATTATTAGTATCATAAGTGCTAATTATTGAACGTTGGATATGTGTCTATGATTTTATTATTATTTATCTTTTGATTAATAATTTTAATGTTACCACTCTGCATGCATCCATATTGAAATTTTGAACAAATAAACAAAAAAAAAACTAAACCATATCAGGTTGCTTCACTATGTGCTTATAACAAATTATGGAATAGATTTTTTTTAAGCATTGAAAATTCCTAATCAGTATGAATTAACTTCCTCCCTCTCCTTAACTACAAACAAATATTTAAGAGTTTGGGCAGAACCATTTCAAGTAATATACTGTAAATATTACTACAATATCATATGTATATCTAAAATTCCCTTGAAAGTAATAAACTCTACTTTCTATTGAAATATTAGTTATTTTATTCTAGGAAACTTTTAGAAAAATAGAGTGTATATCCTTGAAATGAAAAAGGTCAAGAATAGTAACATGAAAATTTTAGAGGGTGTCTGTCATATATATATATATATATACATATATATATATATTTATTTATTTATATACATATATATATTATATATATATTTATATACATATATATATAATATATATATGTATATTTATATATACATATATATATATATTTATATATATATATATATAAATGTTATGTGTAAAATAGTACATTTTTAGAGATTATTTGTCATCAGAAATATATACATATATCTAAATTTATTTGCAGAATGATATACATCATAGTGAAACAAACATCTTAAAACATAATTAAAATTAAAAAAAAATACTTCATGAAACCAAGTGCCGGTAACTCACCCTTATAGTATGAGCTATTCTGGGTGCTGAGATCTTAGAATTGTTTCCAAAACCAGCCCAGACAGAAAAGTACTTATTAAATTCTAATCTCCAATTAACCACTGAAAACAGGAATTAGCTCTTTTCCTCAATTTCTGGAGTGCTGTCTTTGAGCATAAAAATGCTTAGGGACAATGCCCAGGCCTTGCAAACAACACCACCAACAACAAATTGTATCACATTAATTTCACAAAGGCATCTTTTAACTGCTGTGAACATTTCTTAGAAACATGAGTACATACCCCTGGAAAATGTTAAGTAAAAAAGTATAGAATATTTACGTCTGTGTTAAAGACATGACTATTTATACTGTTTAAGATATTTAGGTAATGATTAGAAGTTAAGAATAATGATAGGTAGGTCATATATTGGGAGTCGTTTTTTTATTCTATTTTTTATTCTATTTTACAATAGTAATAAAATGATATTTATAATGATTATATAAAATTACTCTTGCTTGGTATTTGAATTATCATAAGTGATAAATATTTTTAAATGATTTCCAAAGCAAAGGAGTATCAGTTCTTTTGTGATTTCAAAACAATTAAGAAAATGATTTCAAGGTTGGTTCACTCTAAGTCTATATTTGTTTTCTTGTTCTAGTTTTCATATGTTTGTAGAAATTAAAATTCCAAAAATTTAATGGATATTGGCATTCAGGAACATCTTCACATACACTAATATTGGATTCCCTTAAGTGGAATTGCTTTATTTCATTTGTTACTTTCACCAATAAATCAAGATGATTGTGTATTTTGTTCTTTTCATCGCTTTTGGCTCTTATCTTGAGAATACATTTTTCCTAGCAAAGTAGAGATAAGCAATTGGATTGAACAAGTAACATATGACTTTCATAAAATGCAGATGCATAGATTTGTGTCTTCTGTCATTTGCTAAAAGTTTCTTCCAGAAAAGTTTCTCAATTACTTAGAAATTTTTTCCCTTCCCCTCCACAAATTATACCGACATCAAATACAGTGAAAGCACGGGTTATAATGTGGGGGAGGGACATACAAAGCAACAAAGAAATAATCTTATAAATGTGTTAGAAACAATCTCATGAAAGAAAAACAAATATTTGAATACATATCTTAGGGTTCATTTCCCTAACATCACCTTATCTGACCTTTTCTGCTTGACTCAGACATATACTAGATATTGCAAATAAGGGAAACCATGGGGGGAAAATAGGGATAGAGGTGAACCCATTGCAACAGTGAGATGTACAAGTCGAAAAATGAACTTTACAACAATGGTGGGGGGGGTAGCGGGGAGGATTGGGTGGGGCGGAGGGGGAGGATGGGAAGGGATGGGAAGGGCAAACAAAGGAGGAGGCAACAATGCTTGATAAAAAATGTACTCATTATCTTGCCGATGTAATTGTAACCCCTATGTACAGTTTTTTCACAATAAAAAATAAAAATAATAAAAATTACTTATCACATATACTTTTGGATTGAGTTATCTCTGTATAAACTCAAACGGACAAAATACCCTCAAAATAAACAGAAATCACATCTTTGTTTTAAATGCAGCAGTTTACAAAGAGTATTTAGCCAGCACCAAAAATATCTTTTTAGCAATTCTGCAGTTTGTGTGAAGAAGTTTTAACAATAGTTTTTTTTCCTGACATGCAATTCACTTACAATATAATATCTCCTTTTATTGTATACATTTTAGTGCTTTGGAAGTGAATTGTACCTTCATAGGTTTTCAAAGCCTAATTTTCACAAACTTGCATTTCTTCAAATAGAAATGCTGTAAATTTTAGAACAGACATTAAAATAGATATAAAATTCAGTTCCAGGAATTTGCCCAGCATACATCCTCTATAGTGTGTCTTTTCAAAATTTGTTTTTGGGGATCATTTCCAGGGTCTCACACGTACTATTCAAGTTCACAGTCAATTAACTACATTCTCTGTCCAAAAAAGTTTTTTACTTCTGTTTAATACATTCATAGAAGTATAATACCTGGATCCTGTACAATTCTTTCACCTTTTGAAGACTTGAAAACTTGTTTGCTAAAATGATTGCAGTATTATACAAATCGATCACTATGAGAAGAATATCAATTTATCCACAAATGCATTACCATATTTTGGGTCCTCTTTTTATATTATGGTCATACTAGTGAGTTTTCTTTTTATTATTTCTTAGACACTAAAGAGGAGCTTATTTCATATGTTCCTCCTATTGACTATTAAATTACATATGTTATTTAAAGAAATATCTTATTCAGGAAAAAATTCATATAGAATTAGAAGATAGAAAAATACTTAAGTTTCAGAATCACTGTAGCATTAACATTGTAGCATTAACAAATCTGTGCCCTCTGTTGGATATGTTTTCATTTCTGTTATACTGTCCCTTGAGTTATGAAAGGTTATCACTTGATATAATCCACTTCTTGCTTTTCTTTAGCCACTAATGTTTTCCATGTCAAATTTTTAGAAACCATTACTGATTAATGTCATGAATTTTTACATTTAATTTTTATAGGTTTTTACAATTCACATTTAGTTTGATAATCATTCTTTATAAGGTTTGAGGTAGGTCATGTGCCGGTGGCTCATGCCTGTAATCCTAGTTACTCAGGAGTCTGAGATCTGAGGATCGTGGTTTAAAGCCAGCCTGGGCAAGAAAGTCCATGAGACTGTTATCTCCAATAAACCACTAGAAAACTGAAAGTTTTTGCTGTTGCTCAAGCGGTAAAGTGCTCACCTTGAGCTGAAGAGCACATGGACAGCGCCCAAGCCCAGAGTTCAAACCCCATGACCGGCAGAAAAACAAACAAACAAAGGATTGAGGTAGTAGTCTAGAGAGGCAATAGTGCCAATACAACCATTTAAGTTTCTGATTTTATTTCATAAAGTCATAGCATCCTTTTCAAAATCTGTGGATCATAAAATTAAGAATTTATTTTTGACAAATCTGTTACCTTCTTCTATGTGTCTGTTCTTACAGTAGAACTATGTTGTCTTCACTACTAAACATGGTAATACTATTCAAAGCTAGTATGAAGGATTAAGCTACACCATTTTACAAGATTTCTCTGACTGACCTGTATTCCTTGAATTTACATATGAGATTATTGAGCAGGTGGACCAATATTCTACAGAGATATCTAAATATTTGATAGTCACTCATATTTCACTCCTTGTGAAAATACAAACCGCTGATATTATATATAGAAAATGTCTTAGAGACTGCTCAATGCACCTAAAATTAATTTAGGAATGAGTTAAGATTTAGCTAGCAGTACAGCATAATAAAGCTGAATGATAACTACTTGAGCTGCACTGCAGAAGAGAATGAGAGGGAGAAGAATGGTGGACCACAGAGGAGCTGTATGTCATTGGTATTGTTTCAAAAAACAGAAAGACTTCAGAGAAGAGAAGGAGAAAAATAAAGTGTCCTGAATCTAGTTTCTTTTTAATCCACCTGATAGATTGGACTGAAAGTCAGATAACATGGGAAAAATAAAATAGAAAATAAAGCATTGTATAGAGCTGTTACAATGTAAAGAAGCTGTACTAGGAATATAATTAATTTCCAAGTAAATAAGAGATAGAATAACAATAACAATTGCTAATGTGGATAGAAGATGGATCACATATTATCATACATAATCTTGAAAAAACATACTAGGAATGAAAATTTCAAAGTCATAATTTAAAATACAATTTGTATTATAACTAGATAGTATAAATCAGAGGTAAAACCTTGGCCTAACATATGTGAAGCAATTTTGTGATCTCCCAAGCATTACAAAGTACACACAAAGCACACACACATAAAAACACATAAACACACACAAACACCACATACACACATTTTTTTTGTTTTTTTTTTTTAAATTTTATTTTATTTTATTTGAGAACATACTGTACAGAGGGGTTACAATTACATGGGCAGGTTAATGCATACATTTCTTACCAAGCATTGCAGCCTCCTCCTTTGTTTACCCTTCACCTCCCTTCCCAGCCTCCCCCCTCCCTCCCACCCAATCATACCCCCCCACCCCCCCCACCGACATTGTAAAGCTGGTTTTGACATGACATTTTGTACTTCTCATTGTTGCAACAGGTCCACCTGAATCCTTAAACGACTTGTTTGTCCCCATCTTCTCCACATGTTATACTGACATCAAATATAGTGAAAGCGGGGGTTACACTGTGGAGGAGGGACATACAAAGCAACAAAGAAATAATCTTATAAATGCGTTAGAAACACATGCATGAAAGAAACAAAAAGATTAAAATACATATTTGAGGTTTCGTTTTCCTAACATCACATTATCTGACTTTTTCCGCTTGACTCATACCTATACTAGATATTGCAAATAAGGGAAACCATGGGACCTATGTTTCTTTGGGCCTGGCTTACTTCACTTAATATAATTTTTTCCAAGCCTTTCCATTTCCTAACAAATGGGGAAATGTCATTCTTTCTGATGGAGGCATAGAATTCCATTGTGTATATATACCACATCTTCTTGATCCATTCATCTACTGAGGGGCATCTGGGTTGGTTCCATGTCTTAGCTATGGTAAATAATGCTGCAATAAACATAGTTGTGCTGGTAGCTTTAGTGTGGTCTTGTTTGTAAACATTAGGGTAAATGCCCCAAAGTGGGATTGCTGGGTCATTGGGGAGCTCTATGTGGAGTCTTTTGAGGAACCTCCATACTGCTTTCCAAAGTGGTTGAACAAGTTTACATTCCCACCAACAATGAAGTAAGGTTCCTTTCTGTCCACATCCCCTCCAGCATCTGTTGTTGTTAGAGTTCTTGATTTTTGCTGTTCTAACTGGAGTGAGGTGATATCTCAATGTTGTTTTGATTTGCATTTCTTTTATGGCTAGGGATGTTGAACATTTCTTCATGTGTCTATTGGCCATCCTTCTTTCTTCTTCAGAGAAGCTTCTCTTTAAGTCTTTCGCCCACTTACTTATTGGGCAGTGGTTTCTTTGAGGATTTGTTGTTGGGTGGTTTAATTTTTTGAGTTCCAAGTATATTTTAGATATGAGACCCTTGTCCGTTGTATGGCTAGTAAAATCTTCTCCCAGTCCGTGGGCTTTCTATTGATCTTGCTAGCTATGTCATTTGCCCTGCAGAAGCTCTGCAACCTTATACAATCCCATTTGCCCAGCCTTTCTTTGATTTGTTGTGTTTCCGGGTCTCTATTCAGAAAATTTCGGCCTGAGCCAAGGAGACCCAGGGTTTCTCCTATTCCATCTGGTGATGTTTTCAGAGTGTCTGCTTTGAGTTCAAGGTCTTTGATCCATTTGGAGTTGATTCTGGTGCAGGGTGATATATAAGGATCTAGCTTTAGTTTTCTACATCTAGTTAACCAGTTTTGCCAGCACCATTTACTGAAGAGGCTGTCTGTCTTCCATTTTATTGTTTTAGCTCCCTTATCGAAGATTAGATGGCTATAGGTCTGTAGGTTCATTTCTGGGTTTTCAATTCTATTCCATTGGTCCTGAGGTCTGTTCTTATGCCAAAACCAAGCTGTTTTGATTACTATGGCTTAATAGTAGAGTTTGAAATTTGGTATTGATATTCCTCCAGCAGTGTTCTTTCCGTTGAGGAGCGTTTTTGCTATTCGGGGTCTTTTATTGTTCCATATGAATTTTTGGATTGCCTCTTCTATTTCCTTGAAGAATGAGGGTGGAATTTTGATAGGTATTGCGTTGAATTTGTAGATAGCCTTGGGAAGTATTGCCATTTTCACGATGTTAATCTTTCCAATCCAGGAGCATGGGAGGTTTTGCCATTTTTTAAGTTCTGTGTTGATTTCCTTTTTCAAGATTTGAAAGTTTTCATCATAGAGGTCCTTCACTTCTTTAGTTAAGTTAATTCCTAGGTATTTTATTTTTTGTGGGGCTATTACAAATGGAGTTGCTTTCCTAATTTCAGCCACACTTTTCGCATTGTTGGCATACAGAAAAGCCATGGATTTTTGGGGGTTAATTTTATAACCTGCTACTTTGCCAAAATTTAGAATCAGCTTGAGTAATTTGGGAGTGGAGTCTATGGTATTCTTTAAATACAAGATCATGTCATCTGCAAAGAGGGAGAGTTTTATTTCTTCTTTCCCTATTTGGATCCCCTTTATGTCTGCATCTTGTCTTATTGCTGTAGCTAGGCATTCTAATACTAGATTGAAGAGAAGTGGAGAGAGTGGGCATCATTGTCTTGTTCCTGAGTTAAGAGGAAATGGCTTTAGTTTTTCACCATTGAGTATAATGCTGGCTGTAGGTTTGTCATATACAGCCTTTATTGTATTGAGGAATGTTCCATGGATTCCTAATTTTTCCAAAACCTTCATCATAAAGGGGTGTTGGATCTTGTCGAATGCTTTTTCTTCGTCTATTGAGATAACCATGTGGTTCTTATTCTTGCTCCTGTTGATGTGATGAATAATATTAATTGATTTGCGTATATTGAACCAGCTTTGCATCCCTGAAATGAATCCTGTTTGATCGTGGTGTATGATTTTTTGGATGAATTGTTGAAGTCGGTTGGCCAAAATTTTGTTGAGAAGTTTTGCATCAATGTTCATCAAAGAAATGGGTCTATAGTTCTCTTTCTTTGATGAGTCCCTGCCTGGTTTTGGGATGAGGGTTATGATGGCTTCATAGAATGTGTTCGGTAGTGAGCTTTCTCTTTCAATTTCATTGAAGAGTTGGAGGAGAATTGGTGTGAGCTATGCTTTGAAGGCCCTGTAAAATTCCGCTGTGAAACCATCTGGTCCTGGACTTTTCTTAGCTGGGAGGTCTCTTATTGCTGTTTCTATTTCAATGCTTGATATGGGCCTGTTAAGATAGTTTGCCTCATCTTGGTTTAGTTTTGGCATGTCAATATTTGCTAGGAAGAGGTCCATTTCTGTCAAGTTCTCAAACTTATTAGCATAAAGTTTTGAGAAGTATTCCCTTATAATGTTCTGAATCTTGCTTGTTTCCGTGGTGATGTTTCCATTCTCATCTCTGAGTTTATTAATTTGGGTGTGTTCTCTTCTTTTTCTGATAAGATTTGCTAAGGGTCTGTCAATTTTGTTAAGTTTTTCGAAGAACCCACTCTTTGTTTTGTTGATTCTTTCTATAGTTTTTTTGGATTCTAATTCATTTAATTCTGATTTAATTTTGATTATTTCTTTCAGTCTACTGGATTGGGGTTTATCTTGCTGCTCTTTTTCAAGGAGGTTTAGATGTGTCATTAAATTGCTAGTTTCAGATTTCTCCAATTTGTTGATGTAGGAGCTCAGAGCTATAAACTTGCCTTTGAGTACTGCCTTTGCTGTGTCCCAGAGGAACTGGTAATTTGTGTGTTCATTTTTGTTGAATAGCATGAACATTTGAATTTCCTTTCTAATCTCTTCCATGACCCACTCATGATTCAGCAGTGTGTTGTTCAGCCTCCATGTGATACTGGACTTTCTTTGGTGGCTTTTGGTGTTGAGTTCTAATTTTATTCCCTTGTGGTCTGAGAGAATGCAAGGTATAAATTCAATGTTTCTGAATTTAGACAAGTTTGCTTTGTGGCCTAAAATGTGGTCTATTTTAGAAAACGTTCCATGTGCTGCTGAGAAAAACGTGTATTCTGATGCTGCTGGGTGAAATGTTCGGTAGATGTCTGTTAAGTCTAGTTGATCTATGCAGCTGTTTAGATCTGCGGTTTCTCTGTTGAGTTTTTGCCGAGTTGATCTATCTAGTGGGGAGAGTGGTGTGTTAAAATCCCCAACAATTAATGTCTTTGGATCTATATGGGATTTGAGGGAAAGTAGTGTTTCTTTGATAAATTTGGGTGCTCCATTGTTTGGCGAATAGATATTTAGAATTGTAATATCCTCCTGAAGGAGAGATCCTTTAATTAGTATGTAGCGACCTTCTTTATCTCTTTTCACAAATTTTAATTTGAAGTCTATTTTATCTGATATTAGGATTGCAACTCCCGCCTGTTTATAGGGTCCGTTTGCTTGGTAGATTTTGTTCCTGCCTTTAACATTGAAAATGTGTTTGTTTTTACGGGCAAGATGTGACTCCTGCAGGCAGCAGATAGAAGGGTCTTGTTTTTTAATCCAACTAGACAGTCTATGTCGCTTAATTGGAGAGTTCAGTCCGTTAACATTAAGAGATAGGACTGAGAGGTATTTGGGAGTTCCTGCCATGTTATCAACCTTCTTGGGGGCTGCGAAAACTGGGTTCTTCCTATGGTTCTTGGATTCTCAGTTTGTGTGCAGTTTCTTGGCCTTTATTGCGGTCTTGTTGGTTTTCTATGTGTAGGACATCTTTAAGAATCTTTTGTAGGGCTGGTTTGGTGGAGATGTATTGTTTCAATTTTTCTTTGCTATGGAAGGTTTTTATTTGGCCTTCAGTTATGAAGGAGAGTTTAGCTGGGTACAGTATTCTTGGTTGATAGTTGTTTGTTTTTAGGGCATGGCATACATCATTCCAGGCTCTTCTTGCTTTGATTGTCTCTGCTGAGAAATCTGAGGTGATTCTAATTGGTTTCCCTTTATAAGTGATTATCCTTTTCTCTCTGACAGCTTTAAGGATCTTTTCCTTGTTCTGAGTTGATCCTGTGTAGATTATAATGTGACGGTGGGATGTCCAATTCTGGTCTGGTCTATTTGGGGTTCTAAAGGCTTCTTGTATCTGGACAGGCCAATCTTTTTGCATGTTTGGGAAGTTCTCTGCTAGGATCCTGTTAAACAGATTTCCTAGACCATTAACTTCTGTTTCTAGGTGCTCCTCTACACCCATTATCCTTAGATTAGGCCTTCTGATGGTGTCTTCCAGGTGTTGGATAGATCTATCATATTTCTTGGACTTGTCTTGGATGGTTGTATGTTCTTTCTCTATAATATCTAGGCTGTCTTCAATCCCTGAGATTCGATCTTCTGCATGGTCTAACCTGGTGTCAAGATTCTCTACTTTGTTTTTTATCTCTTTTCCTTCTAGTTGGTCAGCTTTGATGGCTTCAAGTTCTTTGTTGAAGCTCTGTTTTAGGTCTTGTATGAATTTCTTTACTTCCTTAATTTGGTGTTCAGTGTTTGTCCTCAAATCACTTAGTTGATTGGTTATGGTTTCTTTGGGCTCCCATTCCTTCTGTTGGGTTCCATTCAGCATTCCCTTTGTGGTCTCCCTGACTTCCTTCAGCTCTTTGTTAATGGATTCCATGAATGCCTTTAGTGATCTTTTTGTGTTCTCTACCTGGTCTCTCAATTCCTGTATTACTCTTTGATTAGCTTCCTCCCATTCGTGGGATTCCTGCAGATCTCTTTGAGTGTTCTCAGCCTGCTCACGCCATTCCTCTCTTTCTCTTTGAGTATTCTCAAGTTGTTCATGCAAATCCTGTATCAGTTTTTGAGTAGCTTCCTCACGCTTATGATATTCCTGTATAAACTTCTGGGATGCCTCCTCTCTCTCCCTATCACGTTCATACAGAGTCCTTTGTACGTTGTCAAACTTTTCATTTATCATGTTTGCCAGCAGTGTTTGTAGAGCTGTTTGGGAACTCTCCTCTGGATTATTCATTATCTGTTCTAACCCCAGATTATCAGGAATGGGAATTGAGATACCCGAATTTGCCATTTTTCTTGTGTTTTTCCGGCTTACTCTGCCCATTTGAGATGAAGATAGCACCAGTTTTGTGCTAGAACACTATCTTAAGGCAACCATCAACCAAAGTTTGCATTTGTACAGTCAATAGTCTACAGATACAATCTAGTTCAACAGATACATCTATTCGACATCAAACAACTATATGTTAAAGGACTTCGAACCGCAGAGAAGAATTTGGAAAACCAGAAATTATTAGGGTTAGTGAGAGATGTGGGTAAAAAATAGGAATAGATTGGTGTGGGGAGGCACAGGGAGAGTTAACTATGTCCTAATCACAATGCAGGAAATAGGTTGGGTAGGATGTAAGTAGAGAGAGAGAGAAAAAGAAGAAAGGGAAAGGGGAATGAAAAGAGACCAGAAAATAAAATAGAAACGTAAAAATTAATGTTATTTTAGAGATTAAAAGACCATCTATTTATAGAGGAATATGAATATGTTGAGAGAAAGGGAGGGACATAGAGGAGATGAGAAAAACTTTAAAAAAATGCTTAAAATATTATATAGGTATAAAGAGGTAGTACTGCTATTAATGAATTTAAGTCTCAGAGGTTTTGAATTGAGTAATAAGTGTGTGGATTAAGTGTGTACACAATGGGGGATAGGGTCTACTGGTTAACTACGGGTTTATCTGAGGATGTGCAGGACAAGAGTTAAGTCACATAAAGATGAACAAAAAGGAAAAGATGGAAAGGATAGAAAAGTGAGAAGAAAAGATCAGAAGTTCAGTAGAGCTAGAAAAAAAAAACAAAAAGATAATTAAGAATGAAAGAAAAAAAGAAAGAAGACAAGAAAAGAAAAGAAAACACACATTCACGTATTCCTAAAATAAAAATTATAAGAGGAGAAAAAAAGAAAAAAAAAAAGTTAATGGAAAACAATTATTTTTTCAGAAGAGGCAAAAGTTAAAGATTAATAAAAGTTTTAGAAAAGCAAAAAAAATTTTATATATATATAAGGTAACAAAAAATGAAAAAAAAACAAAACAAGAAAAAGGAAAAGAAGAAGAAAAAAAAAGTTCTTTGATTTTTTTTTTTTTTTTGGGAGGGGTGGGAAGAGTCCTGTATCTCCCTTTTGTCTGTAATCAGAGTCTGGTTGGAGTCTCTGGTCAGCTTGAGGTCCTGTGGCTTGATTGGTTTCTTAAGTCAGTTTGTTGGAACAGGCAGAAAAATGCTCTGCTTTACCCAAGATTTTGAGATCCCCCTCCCAGGTTAGTTTACTGAGAGGGTGATCTGCTTTGAGAATCACAAAAGAGGGGGATGCAGTGATGAGGCTAGGTTCTGGGTAGAGTTGAGGCCTTTCAACTAACAGTAGCTTTTCCCTGGGGCTATTTTGTGAAAAAAAACTCACAGCACCCAGCCTGGAGCCATTCTCAGGGTTTCTGTTTTTCAATTGATTGTGGTGGCTGCTAGAGGGCAGGGCAGCCTCTGGCTCTGGTTACCCGGTGAGGAGAGCCACTCCAATGGCTGGCGCCTGAGCTGGGTGACTTTTCCCTGGATGGAACTGAGTCTGTGAGGTCACTTCGCCGTTAAGTTCTTGTGACCTGCTAAATGACTCGTTTTATTCCAAGGCCTGAGCTGGAGCTAGCCGTTCCTCCGAGCTTTGTCGGTATCCAAGATGGAGATCACCGGTGCTGGGAGGGGAGGGGTGGCCTTCCCTCCTCTGCTCTCAGAGAAGGAGTGAGGAAGTGGGGCTTCTACTCACGCGGAGTCTTGGATCCCGGGTCGTCTCTGGTCTGCAAAGTGCAGGATGAAGTTGTCCGCTCCTTGTCGGTTCTTGCTGGTGTTGAGTAGAATCCGCTCGTCCGCTGCGTCTGGCTCCTTCGTCCCGGACTGCGTCTCGGGTATGCCTCCGCGGAGGTGGTCGCCGCTGCGACCCTGGCACCGCAGCGGCAGCTGCTCAGATGTGTCTGCTTGGCTTCCCCTCTCTTGACTAACTCTCTGTCCTGTGATGGCACACTTGGTGTGATTCTCTGGCTTGGGACTGTTCACTGGAACTCTGAAACTGTTTTCTATGCAAGAGCTTGTTCAGATTCCAGCTTCTCCTCCGCCATCTTCCCGGAACTCTCCACACATTTGTTATTATCATATTAAACAGAGCAAATTACCACAAATAGTAAAAGTATTTTAAAATATGAAATCATAATATTGCTCACACTATTTAAAAGTTTAGTAGAAATAAAATAGTCACAAGATTCTTGGATTCTTTTTTTTTAATTTTTACTTTTTATTGTGAACATATTGTAAAGAGGGGTTACAATTTCATGGGCAAGATAATGAGTACATTTCTTATCAAGCATTGTAGCTTCCCCCTTTGTTTACCTTCACATCCCTTCCCAGCCTCCCCCAGCCCCGTTGCACCAAAGTTGTAAAGTTCGTTTTCGACGTGACAACTTGTACTTCTCATTGTTGCAATGGGTCCAACTGTATCCTTATTTAAACCACTTTTTTCCCCTCCACCCCCCCAAATTATACCGACATCAAATTCAGTGGAAGCAGGGGTTACACTGAGGGGGAGGGACATACAAAGAAACAAAGAAGTAATCTTATAAATGCGTTAGAAAGCAATGCATGAGAGCAAAAGCAATTAAATACCTATCTAAGGGTTCATTTTCCTAACATCACCTTACCTGACCTTTTCGGATTGACTCATACATATATGAGATATTGCAAATAAGGGAAACAATGGAACCTATGTTTCTTTGGGCTTGGCTTACTTCACGTAATATAATTTTTTCCAAGTCTTTCCATTTCCTAACAAATGGGGCAATGTCATTCTTTCTGATGGAGGCATAGAATTCCGTTGTGTATATATACCACATTTTCTTGATCCATTCATCTACTGAGGGGCATCTGCGTTGGTTTCATATCTTAGCAATGGTAAATAATGCTGCAGTAAAATAGTTGTGCTGGTAGCTTTAGTGTGGTCTTGTTTGTAAACATTAGGGTAAATGCCCCAAAGTGGGATTGCTGGGTCATAGGGGAGCTCTATGTGAAGTCTTTTGAGGAACCTCCATATTACTTTCCAAAGTGGTTGAACAAGTTTACACTCCCACCACCAATGAAGTAAGGTTCCCTTCTGTCCACATCCCCTCCAGCATCTGTTGTTATTAGAGTTCTTGATGTTTGCCATTCTAACTGGGGTGAGGTGGTATCTCAGTGTTGTTTTGATTTGCATTTCTTTTATGGCTAGGGAGGTTGAGCATTTCTTCATGTGTCTATTGGCCATCATTCTTTCTTCTTCAGAGAAGTTTCTCTTTAAGTCTTTAGAACACTTCTTTATTGGGCAGTTATTTCTTTGAGGATTTGTTGTTGGGGGATTTAATTTTTTGAGTTCCAAGTATATTTTAGATATGAGACCCTTGTCCGTTGTATGGCTATTGAAGATCTTCTCCCAATCCGTGGGCTTTCTATTGATCTTGCTAGCTATGTCCTTTGCCATGCAGAAGCTCTGCAACTTCATGCAATCCCGTTTGTCCAACCTTCCTTTGATTTGTTGTGTTTCCGGGTCTCTATTAAGAAAATTTTGGCCTGCACCAAAGAGACCTAGAGTTTCTCCTATTCCATCCTGTAATGTTTTCAGAGTGTCTGCTTTGACTCCAAGGTCTTTGATCCATTTGGAGTTGATTCTGCTGGAAGGAGATATATATGGATCTAGCTTTAGTTTTCTACAAGTAGTTAACCTATTTTTCCAGCACCATTTAATGAACAGGCTGTCTTTCTTCCATTCTATTTTTTTAGCTCCCTTATTTAAGATTAGATGGCTATAGGTCTGTAGGTTCATTACTGGGTTTTCAATTCTATTCCATTGGTCCTGAGGTCTGTTCTTGTGCCAGTAAAGAACTGTTTTTATTTCTATGGCTTTATAGTAGAGTTTGAAATTTGGTATTGATATTCCTCCAGCGGTGTTCTTTCCGTTGCGGAGTGTTTTTGCTATTTGGGGTCTTTTACTGTTCCATATGAATTTTTGGATTGCCTCTTCTATTTCCTTGAAGAATGAGGTTGGAATTTTGATAGGTATCACATTGAATTTCTAGATAGCCTTGGGAAGTTTTGCCATTTTCACGATGTTAATCTTTCCAATCCAGGAGCTTGGGAGTTTTTGCCAAATTCTAAGTTCTGTTTTGATTTCCTTTTTCAAGTTTTTAAAGTTTTCATCATAGAAGTCCTTCACTTCTTTGGTTAAGCTAATTCCTAGGTATTTTAGTTTTTGTGGGGCTATCACAAATGGAGTTGATTTCCTAATTTCAGCCACATTTTTCTCATTGTTGGGATACAGAAAAGCCATTGATTTTGGGGGGTTAATTTTATACCCTGGTAATTTGCCAAAGTTTTGAATCAGCTTGAGTAATTTGGGAGTGGATTCTTATATATTGAGAAAATTGAAAATTAAGAAATAAAAGACATGAGAAATTTAAAAAAAGTTTTAAGTAATAAACATTTTGAAATATGTGTCCTTTTATTTTGACAAAGATTGATGTTACTAGTGTTTTAACTCAAGATTTAGAATATGATAACCAGGTGCTCTATATCTTGCTAGGGATGGCTATGTCTCTAATCATTTCACTCTGGAAATTTTATGATAAGGTCTCATAGTTTCTCAGTCTCTCCAAATTACAAACCCTATTTACACTTCCCACAATAGTTAGAAAATGGAAACCACAAATCACTATGCCTAGCTCAAACATTTTTTTAATTCAAGTACAAATATTTCCAAAAAGTGACCAGGTAATAAAGCCTTTTTAAATAAAGTATGTGCTTCTTGAAAATACAGTAATTGTTACATAACAAATATGTTTAGAACTATAAGTAAATAAATTTATTTAAATTCACAAACCATATAAAATTTAAGAAAATAATTTTTACATATTCACATGTTAACTATTTTGAAAGCAAAATATATATCTGAATAATTTACATGTGTTAAAATTATGCAAAACTAAATTAACAAATCCTACAACTCTGAAAAAAGAATTACCCTACAGAAACAAAACAAAATAAGTTCAAAATTTGAAATTTAGAAAATAAAATAAAATGTTCTCTTTAGTTGACTTAAGTAACTGTAAACCCTCTGCATATCAATTTTATAATAAAAAATGCATAAACAAAGAAAGAAATGTACCCATTGGTCAATAGTGACAGGAAAAACATCAGTAGTTTTTTTTGAGTGTGCAAAAATTCAATGGAAGAGATAACAATGTTCCTTCCATAATAAATATACTCATTATCTTACTTATGTAACTGTATCCCCTCTGTACATTACCTTTACAGTAGAATTAAATTGAAATGAAAAATAAATTAATTAATATACCAATTAAGAATTCGTAGGGAGCTAGGAAGTTGGCTCAGTGGTAGTGTGCTTGCCTTGCATGCTTGAGGCCCTGGGTTCGATTCCTCAGCATCACATAAAAAGAAAAAAAAAAGCTGGAAGTGCCACTGTGGCTCAAGTGGTAGAGTGCTAGACTTGAGCTAGCCTTGAGGGACAGTGCCAAGTCCAGAGTTCAGGTTCCACGACTGGACCCCCCCAAAAAAAACCAAAAACAAAAACAAAAAAACCCACCAGAATTACTAGAAGCCATTGGTTAAAAACTTTTTAGAAAACTGCCCTAATTACTCAAGTAATATAATTTGATGATACTATTTAAATACTTCAACTTCAGCAGAGAAGCGAAAAGTTTAAAAATGTTACAAAGTAAAGTAATAAATCAGAATATATTACTATTAATAATAATCAAAAGATGAATTTATAGTGGTAGTCAAATATGTAAGAAATGAGGCAATTTGCCATTCGTTTGCACTTAATAAGTGAGAAGGAATTTTCTAGGTCTTTTTAAATATATAGTAAGTTTAATGAAGAAACTATTCTGTCACATCATATGATACTGAGATGAAGCTGATATTAGAACAAAGAGCAGATTGTACTAAGTTTTGGATGTTAATGTTTATACTTATTTTGGTTGTGGGAAATTGTGTTCAACTTGGGGTATTATTTTTGTTAAACTGGTGTCATATCAGTGGTTAATTTTAGGATAGAGGTTCCCTTTCCACAAGAACATGCACCTGATCTTTCTTTCTAGCCTTCCCATTATCAATGGCATAAGAGTTGCACACCAACTTGTCTAGACTCCTACCTTGGTTGGCCTGGATTCTGTAGTCCTTCCAATTTTATCGTGTAGATAGTGCAGGATGGTGGAAATAATCCAATGCACCCAGCAATAAATAGAGAAGGAAGTCCACTAAACTTTTGGGTTCTGTTCTCAAGCCTCCTCAATAATTAAGAGTTCAGATGGGAGCCCCTGGTGCCACGCAGTAAGACTATTTTTTTAAAGCAACTACACATATATATATATATGACTTAGTCATGGGAAAACCTCAGGACAAGAAAAAAAGATCAGTGAAGCATAAAGGACAGGCCCAATTTTAACTAGCTACTTAGAGGCTGAATAAGCTTAACTAGCTACTCAGGAGGCTGAGATATGAAGACCACTATTCAAAGCCAGTCCAATCATGAAAATAAATGTGATTATCTCCAAAAAAAACCAGAAGTGGAACAATGGCTCAAGTGGTAAACCACTATCCTTGGTCACAGAAGATTAGGGAGAGTGCGCAGGCACTGTCAAGCCTCAGGAATGATGAATGAATGAATGAGCACTTGCACATGCACGTGCGTGTATACGCGTGCATGTGTACACACACACACTCTCTCTAACACACACACACACTCACACACACACAAATGAGCATTTCAATGCGAAGTTCTTTTTATACGGTGTTGTAATCTATTTCCCTGTATTAGTTTACAAATTAACAAAATCAGCTAAGCACCTACTTACTTACAACTCATCATGTTTCTCTAAAGTCAACTCTCTTTTTGGAAGCATGCTTTTATTTGAACCAAATGAAATTATTCAGAAGTTCGATTTATCTCCCTCAATTCTGTAGAATTAGATGATTGTTTAGCTTCCTCCAAGCAATATAATTTTGTGAAATCCTGCATCAAGCAACGTATTTCTTTCACTAGACGGGAAGCCTCTGTCAAACAATTAGTAATAGGTTTTCTTCTTCTTGCTAGCATCTGTAGTTTTATTATCTTCTTATATTTCATGATCTGTCTGTGTATGACAAAGACTGCTGTGAAAATAAAAAGACCCTTCGCAGCACTTATCATTTATATACCATTCATAGATATGAAGGTGTTTAAATATTACTGAAATTGCTTTGGAATGAATCATGTTCACCTTGACTATCATGAAAAAGAAGAATTGGTTTCTCTGAACTTTAGGTAAGAACTTGATTGAAAGAAACAAAAGGAAAAGTGAGGAACAACTCAACACATACATTCTAATGAAACAAAACAACCCAAGAAAACAAATTAATTAAGTACTGAAGAACCTGCAGGAAATGCAAAGACTTAAAAAAAATCAGCTATGACAAGCTTATGAAAATCCTGACTACATGGGAGTCTAATCTTGTGAGGATAGAGGTTAAAGCCCAGACTGGACAAAGATGTGTACACAATGCCATGCACCTGATATTCTAAATTCCAGGAAGAATAACATAATGTGGACTGAGCCCAAGATCATATACAAGTATCTGAAAAATAATCAAGATAATTTAGGGCTGGAGACATGACAAAGTGGTAAGAACACCCATTTATGAGGCACAAGACACTCAATTCAGACGCTAATATTATGGGTATTAAAGTAAAAAGCTATGATTTTAAATAATTGGAATAATTTTAAGATTTGAATATTTGAGTGGAAAATGCATGAGAGAGACAGAATGAACTCATGGTGCAATGCTTTCAACTTAAGTGAAAATATTTTCTGGTACTTCAGACAAAACAGAGTTACCTTGCAAATGAGCATGGTTGTATATTTGGGTGATGGACATACTTTACTTACAAAGGTGTAAATTAAATAGATTTTATTTGGGTAGCTTGTACTTCTTGAACTAAGAGCCTTGATGATGTCCCTGAAATTTTTCTCTCAAGGCTACCACTCTACTACTTTGAGCCACAGTTCCAATTCTGATTTTCTGTTGATTGGTGATAAGAGGCTCCTGGACATTCCTGCCCAGGATGACTTCAAACCATGATCATCAGATCTCAGCCTCCCGAGTAACCAGGATGCCAGGCATGAGCCGTCAATAGTTTTAATAATTTAGTAAATTGTACAGTTACTGAAGTTATTCATTATCATTATAACCTGTGTAATATATGTGTGTATGTATATAACAATGCATACAGATAGAAATATTTTAACATATTTTTGTATCTACAGTAGGTTTATGAAATCATCCATTATAAAATAAAATGGAGACAAAAGTTAATAAGGAGCAAAACAAAGGAAATTATCACGTTTCTTGTTGTTGAATGGAATACGAATTGCAAAAATCAGTTTGGGAAAATCATCTGTACGTTAACAAAATGGATAAGAGCTATTAATTCCAATCCAGCTATTTGCCCATGTTGTGGAACCTCACACATGAGTGTCAAAATCAAACCACAATTTTTGCCTTTGCTTTTAACTCACCTGTTATAATTTACAGGTTAGATGAAGTAATCAAATAAAGATTAAAATAATATTATGTGAGGCTATGAATTGGAGCTGAAAATTATATTAAATATGATAATAGCTAATTCAATTGCATACTTCTTACTTTTACTCTGTGATGTCCCTCATTCCCACATTAGGAAAGTACATAGAAGGTTCTCACTAAATTATATGTACAATTATGAAATAATATATTGAAAAAATATGGGAACAATGTGGTTTTAGATTATTTAGACCTGTAGGGGGAAGTGTGTTTTTGAGGACTTGCAATACATTGTGATGAAGATGAAGGGAGGGATGTTATTCTGGAAAACTGGCTAGAGGATTGCTCCCATAAAGGTAGTGATGAATTCTACCAAAAGATTACAATAAAATCACTTTCACAACCATGTTCACTGCTGCACTATTCACCGTAGCCAAGTTACGGAAACAACCCAGATACCCTTTGGCAGAGTGATGGTTGGAGAAAGTGTGGCACATATACACAATTTGATTGCACCCATCCATTCTGAAGACTGTTACATTATTTGCAACTAAATGGATAGATCTAAAAATATATTAAGTGAACTAAGTCACTAAGTGAACTAAGCCAGACACACAAAGGACCCATGTTTTGTCTCATATTTGGAAGCTAGAACTTTATACAGGTTTACACAAATATATTAACAAAAGCGTGCTATTTGCAGAGGAGTATTTCAAAGGTGTAATTTCTTATAAAATTGAAGTTTTAATCCAACAAAATATATATCAGGAAACTATCACTTGGAAGATGTGAGGGGAAGTCAAAAGGAAGGAATAAAGAGAGTTATGGAGGAAGAGAGTGAAGGTATAATATTCAATGCAGATAGTATGAAACTAGAAAAAATTAAAGTGGGGTGAGGTTTGGAAGGGTGTGGAAAAGTTATATAAAGATCCATTACACTTAAAAAAATACTGATTTGTTGAATGGAAATTTCATTGTCCAAGTATTTAAGATAATAAAAATATAATTAAAAACAATGGAGACATCTGATCTTAAATTCTATTTCCATCTCTTTTAAAAAATTAAATTATTTGCTCTATAAATTGATCAGAGGGATGGATTTTTTGGCTAGCTAGATCATTTCACATCTGTTTCTCTCTTCCTCTCTCCCTTTCATGGTTCTCATAAGTAATATGATTGCTCCATAATTATCCTAATTTATTTTGCTTTTATATTTTTGGTTCCATCATTTCACTTTCTGCTCTGCCATTTCCCAATTCATTTACATAGAAAGCATTATTTCCTATTTTCTCATTCCTAGAATAAGCTGCGCATGAAGACACCACTGGTCCTCATTTTCAGTCTGTACCTTTGAATACGGAGGAAAATCTTTCCTCTGCTCTCTACCAATTCCCTACTCTCCAGTTAGAATAATTTAGAATAGTAAAAATTAAAAAGGAGAAAATAAATAATAGTGAAAAAAAAACAGATGCTGAAAATTTACTGGATTTTTCTGACCAGTTCATCCGATGTGAACTATTGGAGAAATACATGGACACCTCATTCTCACTGGCACTCAAAATCTCTGGCTAGGCAATTCTGATGAAGATGAGGAACAAGATGAAAAAGTAAGAAATGGTATCAATTGCAAAAGAAAAATGGAGAAGGATTCAAGTAAATTTCTTCTTTGGTCTGCCGAAAATAATCGCCTTACTACAGTGTAGAGACTACTTTCCAAAAAGGCCACTCATGTGAATGCTAGGGATAACGATGAATATACCCCTCTTCATCGAGAAGCCTACAGTGGACACTTAGATATTATCCATGAGTTGGTGGCTCAAGGTAGATATTCATGCAATAATCGTGAATGTCTGGACAACCCTGCACAGTACTTATACATGGAATAACCAGAGTGGCTTCTTTATTTCATCATGATGGAGATACAAATGGCCAAACTAAAGGCTTCTTGAGCCCCTTGCATCTTTCTGCTGAGAATAGAAATAGCAAAGTTATGCTAGATCTCCTTCTGTTGAGCCATTATATCAAACCAGGTCTGAAGCACAACTTGGAAGAAACTGCATTTGATATTGCCAAAGAATAATTATGTATCACTATCTCTTTGAAGTAGTGGAAGGCTGTACAAATTGTTCTCCTAAATCCTAATGGTTGGGGAGGTTTCTTAAATTTCAAAATTGCCAGTCCATCCTATGTGTCCATACAAAATATTTTTACAATACAACAGCAATATCTTACTTTAAAAATTCATGGATTCCATGGTTTTCTTCCAAGTGAACTGCCTGACTTTGATATCAAAATATATTTGAGTTGTTTTTATACACCTATAATGATTTTTGTGATTTTTGAATCAGAAATAATTTTAAGTTATCTGTTGAAATGAGTAGTACAGAAACTAAAGATAATTCTGGTGCTTGTCTGAAACAGTATATTTTAAAATATTTAGTATTCTGTTTGTATAATGTCCATAATATATTTCATTCTCTCCTAGATATAATACTTTGAATTCGACATTGTTTTACAATATATAGGTTCATTAATAAATGTGGCCTTTCAGATTGCATTCCATATAGAAACAGTTTAAGATTCCTTTAATTCCTAGGTCCTTATAGAATTTTATTTCTTTGGGATAAAATGACAATGTTATCCTATTTCAAAAGTTTTATAAAAGTTATGCTATGTAAAGGCCTTTCTAAAAAGGTGAAGATTGAATACACTGATGTCAAACTAACTTTTATTTCTATTAATTACATGTATTATTACACTTGTATATTTGTAATCAATTTTTTAATTACTGTTTAATTTCTTGAATCTGAAGAATGAAAAATATGGAATACTTCACAAATTTTCATATCATCCTTGTACACGAACCATCTAAAACTCTGTATTGTAATTCGGGTAGATGTGCTGCTGAAGCATGTAGTATCCCGTAAATTTAAGTAGTTAATGATGCAATCTTAAGACAGGCATATATCCTTGGTTGCCTATTTGTAACAAGGAAATCTTATTGTTCCCAAAATTTCTATTCATCTTATTTCTGTAAAATTCTGTGTTTGGTGGAAAAAACATATTGTTTGTTCGATTGCTCACAGTTGCAATTTTTGTCAATGATTATTTTAAGTCGTTTTCATTTGAAATTTGATCATACTTTGAAGCCTTTATAGCTAGGTCCAAAGGTGATGGCTTTTCAAATACTTATTTATCAACTGATTTAGCTTTGTGGAGCTAATGGATTCAAAGTAAGCCTTATTTAAGAGCTACTTCTAAACTTCCACAGCATAAAATTTCCCAAATGAGGGCTTACTGGCACAAATGTCTCCCTGACCCTATACCCTTGCTCCATGTAGGAACAGACCAACCAGAATATCTTACCCTGATAAGCATAGATTGTCTTACTGGAGCAAAACTAATCTTAGTTACAAGGGATCATAGAGAGATGAACAGTTCAGACAGAAATGTTCAGACTAGAAGATATTTTTTCAAAATATAATTGTTTATTACACCTTACTATTTCAAAAGTAGCTAAAGCCAAGAAGGTGAAAAAATTGTTCTTATGCATGATTCCCTAATGTCCTGGCCTGTCTACCATCCAACCAGGCAGGAACTTACACCACTGATTTTCTATCACCAAATATATTCCATAGCGCCAGGAGAAGTCCATATGTTTCTCCTCGTTATTAGGCCTTCATTTGGTAATGTTTTAATCACAGTGTTTCCTCTTGTCTCTAGGCTGTACATCTCCGAATGGTAATGCTTTAGTTTTAATTCTACCAAACACTGAGGTAGAGGTAATGGAATAATACTTTCAAACAGTTGCCTTTGATACCATAACCACAACAGAACAATGCAAATCATTTTCATATATTATATATAATTATATATTTTATATTTACATGTGCTGATTTTATATTTCACACAGTGAATTTTACTAGAATTAATTGATAATTTGACAAATTAATTGATATTTATTCCAATAAATAGATTGCAATATAAATAATCAGGATTAGAATATATATTAGAATATAAAAAGTATCAATGCAATGTTTTCGGTATAAACTTGTGATACCTTCTAAGTGTTCTTGGTTTCTGAATTCACATGGTAAAAAAAAAAAAAAAACAATGTTGTTTTCCTCTAATCTATAAGGGATTTTACTCTGCTGATGTTTATTGTTTTAACTCGCTTGTCCCAAACTGTTTTTCTCCATATTTCTGAAGCATTCCTACTGATTATACTCAAATTTTATTGATATGATGTATAAAAGCTATTATTCTTCTACAGGATCCACGGGTCCTAGGATCCCAGATCCCAGTTATCCGCATCATCAGATAACTAGGGCAAGAGTTCTCACCTAGGCCCATGCAACATGCCAGCAGAAAGTAATTGAAGACCCATCTCAATTTCTCATTTCCTATATTTCAGGGCCCCAATTCCTTGAAATGCAGCACTTAGCAGTAAGCAATTGGGAAATGCAAGGTAACCTAAAATGCAAGATGAAATCACAAAATGTGAAAGTACAGTAATTCAAACTTTCAATTTTCAGATGACCATCCCATATGAGTGAACAAGACCACAAATGTCACAAGATTATTTGTAATACCCCTCTCCTGATGATTAATAAATGATTTCAGTCCAACATCATCAGGCCAAAAAATAGTTCCTGGAAGGATAGATTCATAGTTGTCTACCAATGCTAGGAATACTTGACATAGAGGTCAAATATAATTCAGAAAAACATTAATTGAAAAGATCCTTAGTGCTTCAAAACACTGGTACTTCAATTAAACTTGGTTCTGTAGTATAAAAATGTTGTCATTCTCAAACAAATGATAACCTACATTGAATGTTCTGAAAGTATATTCCTTTTCAAATAAACTTTTTAAAATCACATTTGCCAAAATAACACTTTACAAGTAGATGATATTTAGTGACGTTACAGGTTTTTCAAGTGTAGGGAGCAAGTTACAATAGAGTTGATTTATTTACTCTGCACTAATGCCAAACAGGTTCAACCATTCACTAAAGTGTAGAAATAGTACCCCCCTCCATTTGTGCTTTTCAGTAGGTGCCTTCGAAAATTCGTTAACTAGATCTGCCTCCCATATTTCAAACCAAAACATTAGCTAATAAAGTAAATTTCATCACATAATAAGTACATTTTAAAAAGGCATGAATAGTTGCCTTATCATATGGTGTTTTATGTTTTCCCTATCTGTCTAACGTAGTAAGAAATATGACTTTAAGTCTTGAATATGGGTACTCATCAGAGATTTGACAAACATAAAACTGTCTTCTATTTCTATCATATTCCTCTACAGTAGTAAATTTTTAGTTTTCTTCTTTTGCCAAAACTTATAGTAGTAGAAAATATTATCCTATGTAAAATAATCACAAACCACTGTACAAAGCCATTTATAAAACTGGTGGTTAGGAACACATTCTAAGCCATTTTTAAATTTTCTTGTTGATTACAGATTAGTCAAAAAAATCAATAGTGTTTGGCATCTAATTTGAATTAATTATCCATTTTTATTAGAGGACCATCAACTTGAATGCTATCTGACTAGACAATATTTTCACAATATACTTACCAATATTTTGAAAAAAGAATAAATATAGTCCATTCTCATACTAAAAGGGAAAAGAGTTTATTTCTATTGAAATTTATAACTTTTAAAAGTAAATAAGTTGTTAAGAAGACAGAATGTATGTGTTCTTCAACATTCCAATGACTAGTAACTACTCATTTTCAAATTCGGAAGATTCCATACCTGAGAGATTCAAAAAAGTACCGGCTTGCATGTTATGTAATTCTGCAATAGATGCATTTTCCAAAGGGATGTTACAGATTGAGGGTCAACAGAAAAAAAAACACATTCTGGTAGAGGATATAACTATGTAGCATTGGTAATAATTAATTCTTCAAGAGTAAGCAATTGTTTATCACAGTAAGCTAGTTTTTTTATGACCATCAATACCAATATTTATGATATAGAGTCATCCTAGCCCAACAGTTTCCAACTTTTAGGGTGCACCTCAAACTTCCCTTCATTCACATCATGAATAGCTTATCTCTATTGTGAAAAAAAATAGAAATCTACTAATGTGATGCCATACATATTCTGGAAAGAATACCATAATAAACTGGGTTGCATCATTTCCCCCCCCCTCCCCCGCCACTGGTATTCTTGAGATCAGAACACTTGGAAATATTATTTATATTTATACTTTTTAAACTATCTTTTAAATTCTGGATGCTAAGATCGGAAGGTTACAGTTCAAAACCCACCCAGGCAGAAAGAATCCCTAGCTTCTTATCTCCAATAAACTTCTCAGCAAAAGCCATACGCAAGTGGCACTGAGGTTGAAGTGGTAGGACACGAGCCTTGAGCATAAACAAGCTCAGAGACAGTGTCCAGGCCCAGAGTTCAAGCCCTAGGACAAACCAATAAAACAAAAACAAAAATAAAAACAAATCCAAACCTAACATTTTTCTCAGTGTATACAGTAGCAAATAATTAAGGAAATTGCTTCCTGTGTTACATACAGGTAGAAGAAAGAAGATGTCACACGATTATTCTCTTCATACCATGTTATACCAAAGACTCCCAAAATTGCTCTTATTCTAAATTTATAAATTATTATCATCAATTTTTTGGCAACTCTGTCTACAACATTCACATTATCATTTTATACATGAACTGTTGGAATTATCTATTAACTAAGTTCTAATTATAACTCTCTTGAAAGAATATTCTAGGGAAATAGAATGCAAAATCATTTGTGAATTTGTCAATTAACTCTCTACTTAAAAAGTATTTCGTAGAATCCTATAGAATATAAAATTTAAGCAAAAACAAATTATTTTAAATCAAAATTCTAATTTAGCAAGATCTTCAAAATCCTATATTAGACGAACATTGCTATTTTTCCAGGCTAAATCTTTTGTAATCCTTCATCATTTCTTTGGAATACAACAGAATGATGATAACTTATTTTTCATATTTTGGATTGGAATCATAAGTCATTTTACATCTAGCAATGTTCTGTAATGAAGAGAGAATTTAAAACACAAGTGAGGTTTAAGTATGAGTTGCATTTCAACAGGAAATTTGACTTCTCAAAACATAATGACAAAATTAGCCCAAACGTCCAACTATGTATTCCTTTCTTGTTTGTTTTGTTTTATTAAGACAAAATTACCTGGTCCAGGGAACATATCACTACGTAATTCCATTCTCTAATCTCCTGTCTTAATCTCAGTGCTAGAATTCTAAGCTTGTATCACATTGGCCTGCCATAGTTTCTTGGTTTATTTAATCTAGATACATACTACCAATTCTGAACTTCTCCAGTGATATTATACACAAGAGGGACTGCTTAGACTGCTTTCTATTTTCAAGGATGTTCTAATATTTGACACAGGATATGAATATTTTCAGATGCACCTGCGGGATCTCTGATTCATTCCACCATGGATCTGATCCCTTTAATAATGATTATTTCTCTTACTATCTCTGATCCCTACCAATGAAATATTCTCAAACTTATTTGAAGGAAGTTCATTTGAGGACTTCTAATATTAAAAATTATCACTTGATTCTAGTCTTGTTCAGGACATATATTTATTGTTTTCTAACTTTTCTACACATTCTGAGAGTTGTTTCATTTGTGTATTTGTGTGTGCATATATAAGTGCTTCTTTGTGTATGTGTATGCTTGCATGTATGTAGGCAAAAGCCTCAAGCTCTTATTCAACTCATGACTGGTATTGCATCACCTGAGCCATTCTTCCAATCCAGTTTTTGACTGCTTAATTTTATATACAGCTGCAAAGAGTGTTCTGCCCAGGCTGGATGCAAACTGAACTTCCAAGACTCCTTTACATTCTTAGGTTTTATTTCTCCAGGACTTTCAAATTTTAAACTACAAACATTTTTTGAGGGTAATGTCTAAGCTGTCGTCCAGATTTTTAACTCAAGAATTATTTTTTGTTTGTTTGTTTTGGTGGGGGGTCCGGTCATGGGGCCTGAACTCTGGGCCTGGGCTCTGTTCCTCAGCTCTTCAGCTCACGGCTAGCCCTCTACCACTTGAGTCACAGCGCCAATTTCGGCTTTTTTCTTTTTTGCTTAAGTGGTGCTGAGGAATTGAACCCAGGGCCTCATGCATGCAAGGCAAGAGCTCTCCCACTGAGCCCCCTTCCCAGCCCCTAACTCAAGAATTCTTATAAAGATAGATGAACACACACATTACATATCCTGAGTGTACACTGTTAGGAATGTGATCATAAGCTGGGTCATGTTGAGATATGAGGATTGAGGTTCAAAGCCAGCCCAGGTAGGAAGGTTCCAGAGACTCTTTTCTCAAATTAACTGAAAGAAAAGTGGAAATGGCACTGTGGATCAAGTTGTAGAGCATTAGCCTTGAGCTGAATAGGAGAGAGACAGCTCACAGACCCGCAGTTCAAGTGCCAAGACCACCACCAACAAATATGTGTGTGTGTTTGTATGTGTGTAAAGAAAAAAAGAAATGTGATCTTAGCCACCAGTTCATTGCTAGCATAATTCCTGTTCTCACAAGATGGACATTTTTCCAGTTAATTCCATGTTGTTATGTTTGACTTGCATTGAAAACATAATTATTCTTCCATTCTACTTTCTACAAAGTTGCATGATTACCAAGCATGATTTACAATGGGATTGGCTTCATACTTCATGTTCCATGTAGGAGTCTTGCTTTCTGTATATCACTCCCATAAATCTACATACTGGACTTGGCTTTATTGTTTCAATGTTGCCTTATTTGTAGTCTTCTATATTGTATTGAACCCTTATACTTAAACACAGAACTTCTCTTTCTCCTATTATTGCTATTGTTTCCTTACTGTTAGCTCATGTACACTTGGGAAATAATGAACAGCACATACACTCACAAAAAGAATGTTCTGAAAACCTTCTTCCCATTTAAAATTCACCTTAATTTACAGAGAACTTACAAAGTTTGAACTCAATGTACTCATGTATAATGTATTTATAAGCAATATAAATTTCATATTTTCCTTTTACTAAGTTGTCTCTGAAACACGTGTTACCTCTCAGGTCCATAGGTGTCTAGTGTTATTTCAGTGAAGCCAAAAAACATTCATTATACCTCAAGCAGCACCATCGATTGTTACTGGAAGTAACTGTTACTGGATGTGGAAACTGACCCCAGGAGAGGAATGGAACACAGAGGAATAACAAAGTTCAATTTACCTTGTGCTTTCCTTTTTACTGTACAAGAAAAGTATCCCAAGGCTTGAAGGAAACTCTGCCCCTGGCTTTTTCGAGTGTGTTCTTTACTCATATAAAATTTTTCTGTAAACTTCTAGTTCAGAGTGTTACAAAAAGAAATAATGTACCATTTGAAGGCCAGCATAGAACAAAAGGAAAAAAAAAAACGTTGTTTTAAAAGTGTTCTCCAGCAAAGCAACAAAGACATGGAGGTTTTAAAGTGTCTTATGGATGGATATTTCAATCCTGAGATGATTCTCTTGATGCAGGAGTCAGTTATCAGTTCCTTTGGTCTGGTCCTGAGTTCTTCAGAGTAATAAGGATTCCAAAAAAGCAGGATCCAGTGAGTTTGATCAGCAAAAGGAGCATCTTCTCTGACCAGTACTCCTTTAAGGAGGGTCCCAAAAAATATCTGGGATTTTTGTTTGCTTGTTTGTTAGTTTGTGCTGGTTCTGGGTCTTGAACCCAGAGGCTGGATCCTGTCCCTGAACAGTTGTCTTTCCTGCCCACCTTCCCCCAAAGCTAATACACTACTGCTTGAGCCAAAACCCCACTTCTGGTTTTTTGGTGTTCAATTTGCGGTAAGAGTTTGACAGACTCTCCTGCCTGGTTTGGCTTTGAATTAAGATAGTAAGAAAGCTAAGTGACATCAACTGTATAGACTTCTCTTTTGAAACAAGAAATATTAGATGAAGTTTATTGTAAAGCTAATATTTGACAATTTTTAAAGGAAGAGAATATGTCTAGCAAAGAAGCCATAACTTAAATAATTCAGCAAAAGTAGGTGCACTGAATCATTTTGAAATTACTTTTTTCTGCTTGAGATTATTGATCTTGTTCTTCCTTTTGGGGAAACTTAAGGTAATATTTGCACTTTTTGTTGGTTGTGGGGCTTGAACTCTGATCCTGGGCACACTCCCTCACCTCTTCAGCTCAAGTTGAGCACTCTACCGCTTAAGCTACAGCACCACTTCCTGGTTTCTGTTGGTTAATTGAAGATAAATGTCTCAAGGACATTCCTGACCAGGCTGTCTTTGAACCACAATCCTCTGGTTTCCTGAATAGCTAGGATTACAGGCCTGAACCACCAACGACCAGCTCATATTTGTGTTTATGTGCACTGAATGACACTATGTAAACAAATAATGGAAATTTGAATCAAATGATGGCATTGCAGCTTTTCAGAAAATTTGAGGTAACAAAAAATATGTCCTCCTTGTCCATGTGGTTTCATTAATAACTCATCAGTTATGGGACCCTTAAATGATCATTCTCTGCCATCTGTGTAGGTATTTAGTATCAGGAAATGTTCATAGGGAAATATAGAAAGACTGAGATTTTTAGAAAGCAAAGAAGATAAAGTAAGTAAAAATAGCACACAAGGATATACGTTTATTAAGAGGTAGTGTAAGAGATTTAGAATGTTAAAGGTAATGAGGAATAAGACTAGTTGATAACTATTTGTTCAATATCCAAAAATGGTTCTCTAAAACAGTTTCTGGTATACCTTAGTTATTACCATTTATTACTTAACTCTGGAAATATTCCTTCTCTTCTGTCACAACTGTTAATTTGTCTCTGCTGCTTGGTGCCATGAATGACCAAAAATATTTCCAAATCTCACTTAGACTACCCTTCTCATTGTGATTAGCAGTGACCATTCAAAAACCTGGAATCTTTGAATTTCCAGAATTAATCTTCACCTGACATCTAAGCACATTCAAGACATTAATTGCTGTGACCTAATGAACAAAACTTTTTTTTCAACACAATATCCTAATATAAGTAAAGTTCATGAATTAGGGACTATTGTCAGGTGTCAGTAGGCGGGAGCAATTATATATTCCAAGTATGGGATCTTTATTTTGCATTTACTAATTAAATGTTTTTTGGTTTGGTTTTGGTTTGGGATTTTTTTTTTGTTTTTTTGCTCAAGGCTATCACTGTACCACTTGAGGCACAGCAACAATTCCAATGTTTTTCTGTGGTACTGAGGAATTGAACTCAGGGTTTCATACATGCTAGGCAATCACTGTATCATGAAGCCACATTCCCAGAGCCCTAAATGACTTTCTTAAGTTGACATTGCATTTTCATTCAGTAACTATGTACCATAGTATTGTCCAGGTGCTAGAAAATAATGTAGAAAAGAATACAATAAAATAAATCCAGTAAGGCTAGATGGACAATGGATAACCCTCACAGTCTCCCAGAGGGTTTACCTCATGGAGATCTATCAACACGCTGAATGAGACAGCTTCTGACCCACAGCCCACCTCCAGAATGAGTGGGCCATCTTGGGTTCCAGCCACCTGGGGACGTTGTGCCACCTCCTACAGCACACATTCAACCAGTTCCTGAGAGAAAGAGAGAGAGAGAAATCAGGATTACACTTAAATCGGGTGCCAGTGGCATAAAACTCTAATCCTAACTACACAGGAGGCTGAGATATGAGGATCATGGTTCATAGATAGCCCAGGCAGGAACGTCTGTGAGAATCTTATCTCCAAAGAACCACCAGAAACCTGGAAGTGGCACTGTGATCTCAAGTGATAGAGCGCTAGTGTTGAGCTGAGGAACAGTGCCCAATCCTAGATTTCAAACGACTGAAAACAAGTGTACTTCCCACCACAACAAGTGTTCTGAATAGCACCCATTGTCCTAGGGAGCATGGTAGAGAAGTCAGGCCGAGCTTCCTGTGAACTTGAGGTCATAAGTAGACCACCTGGCTTCTCTGTGCCTCGGTTTCCCAGCTGCAAAATTGAACAAAGTGAAGGATCCCCTTCCTCATGGGGATAGTGTAATAATGAAAGAGCCATGTTTCGGCTCATAATCCCACACCTGTTGCACTATTAATAACAAGCCCCACCTGAGCCCTTTCTGGTATCTTCCTGTCATATGCTCACAGAATTGCCAAAACCTTATCTGAAGGTCGCTCCCTCTCTGCCTAGCCATTCTCCAGAGATCTCTGTATAAATCCCTTGTTTCCTCACAACTGTCCTGTGAGGAGACTGAGGTCCAATGGTTGAGGCCCTACAAAGAGCTTCACGTGTGGTCAAGAATCTGTTGCTGTGGACTGAGTTTGGGATAATCCATCTACACCTATGACTGAGCATGACACCACATGTCTACCATCCCAATTACAGAGGACCAGGCCTGGTGGAGCATATCTTTCACAGGAGGACTGTGATCCAGCCCAGCCTGATCATATATTTAGTTTCTATCTCAGAAATGCTCAAGTCAGAATGGTGGCTCATCAGAGCCAGGGAGAGGAAACACGCAAGGGGGTCATGGTGCCTCCAGAGGGGTGTTTGACCCAGGGTAGGTTGGTGTTGGGGCGGCCACTCACCTGTGCTGCTGGGAGAAGCTGTTGGCAGCTGCTTCAATTGGGGCAGCAGTGATGGTGGCAGCATCGCGGACACTTGGGCCCAGAGCAGAAGACTAGGGGCAAGGACCAGGTCGGGGATTTAGGCCTGCTGGCAGCACGGCCTTTCCTGAGGTTTGAAACCTGGCACCGTGTGAAGGGAGGGAAAGGGCCAGGTGGGGGTGGGAACATCAATTTTCTGCTATACTCCAAAGTCACCTGAGTCTCTTCCTCACCACTCAGCCACCGCTACTTTCCTCAACTGCTGGTAATGGTGTAAACTAACAGAGGGAATCTCAGTGCTACCTGGCAACATGGAATGTGGGCATGGACACCATTCTTGTATCCCATTGGTCAGAAAGAAGCATGAAAGAATGGGGGTGTGGCCAGAATCCTGTGAAGCATGCAGCATGGGTGGAGTCAAGAACACAGCGGTTCTCCCAGCCCTTTTCCCAGGGAATTCTGACCAATTCAGTTGGGGACAAGAGGGTGACCTGCTTTAGCTGGATGGCTACACAGATTGTTGTGTATTTCTGTTTGTTGCCAGTCCCAGACCTTGAACTCAGGGTCTGGGCACAGTCCATGAGCTGCTTTTGCTCAAGGCTGGTCATCTACACTAAAGCCACAAAGCTTCTGGCTTTGTTGGCACTGAATTTGGACAGGGGTCTCAAGAATTTTCCTGCTTAAGGTGACTTTGACCATGATCCTACTATCACAGCCTTATAAGTATCAAGGAGGTCTGCTGAGAGCCACTGGTGCCTGCCTAATCACTGGTCTTGTTTATGTTCTTGGACAGACTGGTGAGTTCCCTATCCTCAGGTTGAAGTGGAGGGAGCTGGAGCCCACTATTGGAATCCTGGTCCTGCCACCTCTAAAGGGTAGGAGATCCTAAGAAACTTGTTCCTATCCATATGATTACCAATGGAATGTGATGTAAGTCATGATTGAACAGTTCTTGAATAATTCTAGGATAAAATTATACACAATTATATTACACGACATTGATCGATTTTAGTTAATATTTTATTAAGTATTTAAACAATCACATTCATTAAATGGAGGCATAATGAAATCCTAAGAATTGGGCCTCACATACTGTAAAGGTGACATTTTTTCTACCAGGACTGGGATTGGAACTCATAGTCTGGGTAACCCTGTTGCACTGTGTGGGAAGGGGAAACTTGCTTCCTTGAAGTCAAGAAATTCAAGTCTGTTCCTTAGGCCTGAAATCAATCCCCAGCAATAGAAAACACTCTATTCATGTACAATTTACATATATGTTTTATAGTTATATACATATGTTGATTCCATATTGTGTTCAATGTAGTTATTTTATTTTTTGTTTTATTCATGTATTGACCATTTATTATATTGACTATTATAGCAAATAGAACATTGACTACATAGGATATAGGTCTACATATGTATTCCATCTCATACCTGACACACAGAAGATTCACAGTAAAAGAAAACATGTGTTACCATCAGCTTCTTAATCCACGATTCATTGTTTGGAAGTGCTGGCATCTGAACTCATGGCCTACAAGGCCAAATTCACGAATGGATGAGTGTAAACACGCCATCCTGGGGCAAATTGAGCTGACAGGTTGTTCCCAGGACCTGAGAACGGGCCCCAGGGGTTAACCCAATAAGAACAGATTGACATGCAAATGGCAGTATGCTAATAAATATATATCTTTATAGAGTGCCAGAGATGTCTATACATTATTCGGTTACATAGAATATATTCCTACCAATTCCTGGGTATTTATTATGCGTCCATGTTATTAATGTTATTGTTTTCATCCTTAAAATATTAATGAAAACACTCAGTGTCCTGAAATTATTGTGTTCTTGTAAGTAATAATATTCTTTTAATGCTTCATAAATATTAAATAAAATCAACCAGCCTTCTGAAATGGTGCTGTTTAATTTTATAGGATCATGATTCAAGATCAACTCGTTGAACTGTGACATTGACAAAATTCTAGTGTTATTCCTTTGGATGTGAACCAGTTTCTTAGTACCTCCTGCCATTGGTTGGTGTCAGGACGGGGATTCGAAATGAGGGCCTATGTTGCCACGAGGGCTTATGGCTTCCCTGATAGTCTGCCAGCCTTCAGTAATGCAACATGAAGTAACGTTTGCAACAGTGTCATTCAGACCCAGAAGGGTCACTGTGCAAAGGAAGAAAACATAAAAGGCCACATTTTTCTGTGCATTGTTTTCCCTACAACACCTGGGGCTCTAGGACCCCAGCAGCACCTGGGTGTCCAGTAGCTGCACCCCATCCTAGGGTTATCGAAGCAAAGGAGGACTTGCTACGACCTTAGTTCAGGCCCCATGCTGAGAAAAATATTAGCTCCCTGGCTTGCAATTCACACAGTTTATACTTACAGGCTTTGAATTTGAACTCAGGATCTGGGTAAATCTGCAGCAATGTGGATAAAGGGGAAGATCACCTTACATGAAGATAAAAAAGTCAGGCCTGTTCACTAGTCCTGAATTCAAGACCCAGCCCTGGAAAACATACTATTTATATGTATTGTAAAGATAGGATTTATACTTACCTATAGCTGTTCAGTCCATACATGTTTGCTGTAGTTGTTCCTTGTATCTTTTGTTTTATTCATTTATTTACCATTGATTTTACTATGATGAAACACATTCTGTTTAATACATTGATGAAAAACTATCACAGAACATCTAGATTTGGAGAAATGTTCTCCATTATGCCTGACTCCCAGAATTCTCAGAGAAAAGGAAAACAAGTTTCACACTCTCCTTCTTACTCCACAATCCACTTGTTGGTAGTGCTGCGATCTGAATTCAGGGCAGAGCAAAACAAATTGGCCAATCAGTCAAGGTGATCATACGAACCTGTGAGCAACTAAGGAGTATGGCCATTCCCAGAATCTGACATTGATCCCCAGGGTGGTCCACTATAGTCATAAATTCATAATTTAAACATAGGATCTATACTGACATACATGTTTGGACAGCATCTTGTGTTCAGTGCAATTATTCTCCTTATTTTGTCTCTAATTCATGGAGGTATTGTGTATTATAATAAATATGGTGACAGGTATAACTGTGCTGACATGGATGACAACCTGTTCTGATAGTTTCAGGGTTGTCTATCATATTCTCCATCGTATTTGAGACGCAGGACTTTCAAAGGAGAGGATAAAAGGCACAATGACTGGCTTCTGACATCAGGATGAATCTTTTGTCAGTGCTGGGATTTTAGCTCAGGTCTGGGTAACTCTGTTGCACTGTGGGAGAAGGGGAAGCTCACCATCTTTGAAGAGTAGAATGTCAGGTCTGGTGCAAGGCCTGATTTGAATCCCCAGCACTGGACAAAATAGCAAGCCCACCTTTTTAAAACATAGGATTTCTCTTTAACTGCAGGTGTGGTATGCATCTTGCATTCAGTGTAGTTATTCTTTTTATTTTGTGTCTTTTTCAAGGATGTATTGTGTATTTTATTGCGTATGGGGTGACAGATATAACTGTGCTGACATGGATGACTACCTATTCCCATGGCTAAGAGTTGCCTATATAGCATTCTCCATCCTCAATGAGACCCAGGACATTCACAGGACAGGAAAACCTGTGCCACCGCAGGCTTCTCACATCAGAATGAATCTTTTGGTAGTGCAGGAATTTGAACTCAAAGCCTAGCAGGCCCAATTGGTGAATGTGTCATGGTGAACACACCAGGCTTTGAGCCACTAAGGAACTAGGCCATTCCTGGGACCTGAGATGGAGCCCTGGTGGGGACCAATATAGTCATAAATTCATAATTAAATAGAGGATCTATATTTACAAACATGGGTGGGCGGCATCTTGCGTTTGGTGTAGACATTCTCTTTGTTTTTGTCTTATTCATTGATGTATTGTGTATTTCCTTGAGTATAGGATGACAAATATAACTGTGGTGAACTGGATGACAACCTATTCCCATGAGTATAGAGTTGCATATACATTCTCCTTCCTAGCTGAGCCCCAGAACTTGCACAGTACAGGAAAACAGGTGCAACGACTGGATTCTCACATCAGGTGAATTTTTGGCAGTGCTGGGATTCGAACTTTGGGCCTAGGACGCCCAACTGCCCAATGGGTCCATGTGATCACACCAGATTGTGAGCCACTAAGGAGCTGGGCCATTCCCAGGAACTGAGATCGAGCCCCAGGGAGGCCAAAATAGTCCTCAATGATCATTGAAACATGGGATGTATATTCACATCCGTGTGTGGACTGCATTGAGTGTAGTTATTCTCTTTATTTTGTATGTTATTCATGGGTGTATTGTGTATTTTCCTGAGTATATGATGACAGGAATAACTGGGCTGACATGGATAACAACTTATTCCTATGGCCATAGGGTGGCCCATGCATTCTCCGACCTAGCTGAGATCCAGGACTTGCACAGGACAGAAAACAGGTGCAACGATTGACTTCTGACATCAAGATGAATTTTTTGGCAAGGTGGGGAATCTGAACTCTGGACCTAGCAGGAGCAAGTGGTGAATGGGGTCATATGAGCACACCAGCCTTTGAGCCACGAAGGAGCTAGGCCGTTCCAAGGACCTGCGATTGAGCCTCCGCCCCCGAGGGGACAGCGGGGAGCATAACAGTCATCCATTCATAAGGTGAAGGTAATATGGAAATAAGTACACATTAATATAGAGTAGGAGAGATGGTAACCTGTGGTGGAATCCAATCTGTGTGACTACCGATTCTTGGATCTTTCCTGATGCCTCCATTTCATACTGTGATGATTATTGTCATGCTTCATCAACTGTTCTTTACAAACAATTGATACCCCATGAGTAGTGCCTATCATTTCCTACTTGCATCATGCACAAACTACTCATTCAAGGATGAGATCAATCACAATCCATAACTCATCCCAGGTCCAGAAATGAGTATCTCAGGATCTGCTGCCATTTCTTCTGTATAGGGGGGCTGAATTCAAGCCTCAGGCCTGGAAAAGATACTCCATATATATATATATATATATATATATATATATATATTTTTTTTTTTTTTGGTCCACTCGTGGGCCTGAACTCTGGGCCTGGGCGCTGTCCCTCAGCTCTTCACCTCAAGGCTAGCACTGTACCACTTGAGCCACGGCGCCACTGCCGGCTTTCTTTTTCTGCTTATGTGGTGCTGAGGAATCGAGTCCAGGGCCTCATGCATGCAAGGCAAGCGCTTTACCATTGAGCCACCTTCCGAGCCCTCCTTATATATATTTTAAAGATAGGATTTATACTTCCATACAGATGTTCAGTCTATATTGTATTTGGTGTGGTTATTTATTTTATTTCTTGTTTCATTCATTTATTTAGAATTTATTTTATTGACTCTGATGACACCTATACCATTTATTACATTGTTTACATCCTGTCACATAACATCCCAGATGTAAGATGTGTTCTTCATCATGCCTGGCAGTGCCAGGATCTGAACTTAGTGCCTAGCAGGCCCAATTCATGATTGGGTGAGTTTGAGCATGGCATCCTCTAGCCAGTGAAGATGTCAGGTGGTCCCCAGACTCTGAGATCGACCCCCAGGTTTGGCCAAAACAGTGATACATGGATAGGCAGACAGAGGTATACAAATATATATATATATATATATATATATATATATATATATATATATATATATATATAAGTAAAGAGTTCCATAGTCATATACGATAGAATGACACCTACTATGTTCCTACCAACTCTTAGGTATTTATTATACCCCAATTGAAGAAATATTATTCTTTTCATGCTTAATGAACTATTAATTATGCTCAATCAGCATTCTAGGATTATTGCATCCAATTTTAGCATAGACGGATGTATGAAATACTCTTTCAATCAGTATTCCTATGCTTAGGAATGAGTCTCTTGTATTCTCCTGCGATTGATGTCAGGAATGCGATTTGAACCCAGGGCCTATGTTGACAGGTTGGACTATGGCTTCACTGATAACCCACCAGCCACCAGCAATGGCAGCTCAAGTCCATATTGCAGCTTTGTCATTCAGACACAGGATGGTCACTGTCCAAAGAAAAAAATCGTAAAACCCCAGCTCTCTGCAGGTCACCACTTTTTGTGCTTTCCAATGATTTTTTCTTCCTGAAAGCCTTCTTGGCCCAGGATCCGAGGATGGGCTATGGGACCAGAGACTGCACACCAGCAAAGGGAGATCCAAGCTGAAGTAGAATTTCCATGAACCTGTGTTCAAACCCCATGCTTGGTCAAAAAAAAAACCAATATATATAGAAAATAATTACTTAACTAAATTAGAAAAATAAAGCTCTCTGGTTTGGAATTTCTGCCAGTTTTCTTTTCTAGCCTGGGATTTGAACTCAGGGTCTTGGTAAATCTGTAGCAATGTGAGCGAAGAGTTGCCATTACTTGAGTTCAAACCCCGTGCCAACCAAAAATGAAAAACTAAGTCACTGACCTCGGCAGCGGGAGGTAGTTGTGGAGATGGGAGGGAAGGGATGGTAGGGGAAAAACACAGGAGTAGTAAACAATGCTCAATAAGAAATGTACTCATTACCTTGCTCCTGGAACTGTAACCCCTCTGTAGAACATTTTTACAATAAAAAATATACAAAAAAAAGAGAAACAATGTAGTTCTCAGAGAAACACTTTGGAGGTAAGGGAAGGACGTTTGAATAGCTGTACAAAACTCTAAACTGCCTTTTTTAATGTCCAGTATGGAACTGAATAAACAAAACTGCTTCCATCAAAAAAATTAAGTTACTCTCTTGGAACTGGGGCCAGTATTTCTGCCATTGCTAGTTTTTGAACTTACTGTCCAGGTAACTCTTTTGTACCATGGGTGAATGCGAAGGTCATTGTCCTTGAGGAAAAGAAATTCAGGATAGTGTTCCCAGGGCCTGAATGAAGGCCCTGCAATGGAAGAAATATTTCTATACATGTGTAATATATGATATATACATATAAATGCATGTTAATTTCATATTATGAATTTTATTATTGATTTTGTATTGTATTTTTCTTTGATTCATTTATTCATTATGGTATTTAGTATTATTATACACATAATATTATATTTTGCACATCTATTATAAAATTATACAGAATAATTTAGGGCATTGACCCATTTAAATTAACATTTTATTAAGTGTTGAAACATGACACATAATTGAATGGAAGCATTTGTCCCAGTCTTCACATATTTAGAGTCCCTCCTAAGTATGAGCTTTGAGTTCAAGCCCAAGTCTGGCAAAAAAAAAATTGAGCCTGGTGAGATATAGTATTCTGGAACTCAGAGGAGGGCCGAGGTTATAATAAGAGGTAGGATAGAGAGCAGGTGCTGGAGGCTCACCCCTGTAATCTACTCAGGAGGATGAGATCTGAAGATTCCAACTGCAAGCAGGAAAGTCAATATGAGACACTTTTCTCCAGTTAAACACCCCATAAGCCAGAAGTAGAGCTGTGGTTCAAGTAGAAGAGTGCTAGCATGGAGCACAAAACCTCAGGGATAGGATAGCATCCAGGCCCTGAATTCAAACCCCAGGACTGGCACACACACACACACACACACACACAAACACAAACACACACACACACACACACACACACACACAAACACACACACACACACACACACACACACACACACACACACACACACACCAATATAGAACATTTGCCAGTCAGCCTGCACAAGTTCCATCTCTAGCAACTCAATATTAAAAAAAAAGATGGAGAAGGGAAGGAAAGATTTGCTCTAGAAAGAGATATAGCCAGTGCCAAAATTCCACAGTAGTTCTAATATGTGGGTACAAGACAGAGAGCCTCAGGCAGAAGGTATAGCATGGGCAAAGGTCCTGAGATGTGCTGTAGATCAGGTGGTGTGAGTGGTATGAAGGTTTTATGGCTTCAGCAAAGTCTGGCAGGATATTCAAGTCTGGGTCAACGTTGACTTGAGTCATAGGGCAGAGGGTGGGGTCCTAGAATGGTGCCCAGGGGGAAGCTTAGCTTGGCTTTTCGCCAGGGACCCAAAGCCATTTCCTGTGGTTGGAAACCTGTTTTCCCAGCTCCTGACCCTCAGGCCACCTTTGCATGGAGGAGTCAGGGCAAACGCAGGGAAGAACTCTTGCTTTAGAAAAGCTTCTAGCCCAATGCCACCAGTGGCTCAACCCCTGTAAATCCTATCTACTCAGGAGACTGAGATAGAGATCGAGGGTCATGCCAGCTCTGGAGAGGAAAGTTAATGAGAGTCTTCTTGCTGATTAACTACCAAAATCCAGAAATGGAGCTGTGGCACAAATGGTAAAGTGGTCACCTTGAAGGAACAAAGAGACCAGAGCCAAGACCCTGAGTTCAAACCCCAATACTAGCACAGGAAAATTAAAGAAAAGCTTTCAGGAGCTCCTAGTCCACTGTGGTGTAAGGCCAGATCACCAGGCACAGGTGGCTCAGCCTGTCCTCCTAGCTCCTCAGGAGGATCATGTGAGGATCACGTGAGGATCACGTTTCAAAGCCAGCCCAGGCAGGAAAGTCTGGGAGACTCAGATCTCCAAGGAACCTACAGAAAACCGGAAGTTGCTCTGTGGCTCAAGTGGTAAGATGAAGAGCTGGGGGACAGCACCCAGGCCCAAAGTTCAAGCCCCATGACCAACACCTGGCTTGCTTAGACCTTACTCTGTAGCTCTAGGCAGAGTTCTTTCCAGTGGGTCCCTGAGGGTCTCCTAATGTCTAGGTGTCCTACAAGTCTTGATAGCAGCCTGTTTGGAGGCCATTGCCTACAGAGCAGGACACAGTAGCAGAGAAGTATCCAGCCGTGGGGCATGAAGATCATCAGAATGGCATCTGTCATGGGTGCAATGTGGATCAGAGCAGTAAATCACTATCTCAGACCACAGTTCTGGGCCAGGAGGGGCAGGAGCTGTAAGATGTCACACCAGATAATGAGACACTGGGATAGCCAGTACCTCAATGTTCTGGGGCATTAGTTTTGCCCTGGATGAGCTGAGCCCATCACATGAGTATCACAAGAGTGCAAATTTGTCAGTCAGACCTTGGGCAGGTGTTGAGTTGGGCTCATGAAAGTTTTGTAGGCTCAGGAGTCCACAGCCAACTGGCTGCTGCTTGTAGCAGTCACTATCCGAGGAGTCTGAGGGCTCAGTGCCCTGCTTTCCTCATCAGTGCTTGGGGAAGGGGGACAGATGAAGGTCTGGAATCATGGGCCGACTACCAAAGAGCAACCCTAGTGTCCTTCACTTGATCCTGTAGCCCCATGTTGAGATCGAGGGGCAGGTTCCATAGAACTTACTGCCATGGCCCAAACCCCTCAGCCCAAGAAGTACTTAGGGAGAAACCACTTGATCTGGCTTGAGAGTTTACTGTGACTATGACTCAGGACTGCCCCCCAATTGTAGCTCAGCTCATCCCGGGCAAAACTAATGCCCCAGAACATTGAGGTACTGGCTATCCCAGTCTCTCATCCCCCAGTTCCCTGGACCTGGAATCTAAAGTATATGCCTCTGTATTCTGGGAATCTAGAATTGTCTAGAAGGACCTGAGAGGGCCAGCTGTTGCCAGAAGATAGATTTGCCTACAATAAGGTATGTTGACATTTCCTAGACATCGAACAATACATCCAAGCCACCTTGGCCTCACCTCTCATGTAGCCCCAGATTATCCTTGTTTGGGGAGCCTTCAGTCAACTATCAAGGTCGAGTTGGCCAGAGCCACTGGCAACCACCCTTCCCCCACACCACTGCCAGCCTGCTGGGAGTGGGAAATGCAGCCAGGGTCCCAGCTGAGAAAAAGACAGGACACAGCATGAGTCACCCTGGCTCCCAGAGGCAGGAGAGAACATATGCCAGCCGGCCCTGAGGACCCAGAATCCCCTGGATGAGGACAAAGATATGGACAGCCAGACTTGTGTCCCAAGGAAAAGTTGGAATATGCAGGTCTCTGGCAATTTGGGACTCATTGTAGACCATGATAGGGGACTAAAGACAAGGTTGCTATTGAAGAAGGGCTCCATCCAAGGTCAGGAAGAGGCAGACAAGCACCCAGGAAGTGGGTAGAGAATGATCAGGGAAAAATACACACACATAGAAACACACACACACACACACACACACACACACACACACACACACACACACACACGGGTAGCCCAAGGACTCAGCAGTCCCTGAGTAACTGAACATCCCAAACTCCAAGAAGATGGCACTATCATCCTCAGACCAAATGTTGACAAAACTCAGAGCCTCTCACACATCTGGAATGGCTCATAAACAGCATGGCATTTCCTACTGTACACCCCACTATGAAGAACACTCAGCCACAGCATTTTGGTTGTCAGTCATGGGGTTTGAACTGTGTGCCTGCGTGCTATCCCTCAGCTCTTCAGTTGAAGGTGTGCGCTCTACCACTAGAGCCACAGCACCAATTCCAGTTTTCTGGTGCTTCCCTTAAGTTAACTTCTCACAGACTTTTCTACCCAAGCTGGCTTTGAACTATGATCCTCAGATCTCAGCCTCCTGAGTAGCTAGGATAACAGTTGTGAGATACTGGCAGTGCCCGGTTTCAGCCACCTTCTTACAACCAGGGGAAATCCAAATTGTCAGGCCATAAAGCACATGCAACCCTTCACTTTCAGACTTTGAAACTAGTATCCAAAGCCATTCTTCCTTGGTTGGAGAGAATATAATCGACACTACCTTCCAACCCTACTCCCATTCTCCCACTCCCTGCCTAAGATAGGCCACAACCTCTGGAGTTCTTGGTAAGACAACGCCCAGCCTGCTGTAACTTTACACTTGGGCAAACGTGGGGAGTTCTTAGAAATGGCTGTACACTGAGGCTAGAACCTGGTGTCCCAACAACAGCAACCCCCCTCCTTCACCATCTCTGGCAAGCAAGGGGTGTCTTTCTTTCTTGCAGTCCACACACAGATGTGAATATACATCCCATGTTTCAATGATCATTGAGGACTATTTTGGCCTCCCTGGGGCTCGATCTCAGTTCCTGGGAACGGCCCAGCTCCTTAGTGGCTCACAGTCTGGTGTGATCACGTGGACAACAAATGGGGCCATTTCTTGTGTGGGTTTGAACTGAGGATCTGGGAGCTGTCTCTCTGAGTTTTCATGCTCAAGGCTGCTACTCTACCACTTGAACCACAGCTCCACGTCTGGATTTTTGGTGGTTCCATGCATAAAAGTGTCTTATCACCTTGCCAGCTTATGGCTGGCTTCGATCTTTGATCCTCAGATCTCTGCCTACTGAGGAGCCAGGATGTCAAGTGTGAGCCTGAGCCAGACAGGCTCCAGAACCTTTCCTTTGAGCTTCTGTTTATCTCATGTCAACTAGCAAGCCCTAGTTAAAATAGTCATTTATAGAGGACCATGTTCCTCTCCTAGGTCAGTTAACCCAAGGAGATAAAGTATCTTTGGAAAAGGCTAGTCAGAGTTGGCCTAGGTGAGTGTGTGTGTGTGTGTGTGTGTGTGTGTGTGTGTGTGTGTGTGTGTGTGTATGAGTTTCAGGGATACCTACCCCCATCTCTCTGGTGCTTCTTTCACCCAGAGGTGAGTACATCCAGGATCCCCACCCCAAGAAAGGCGGGTAGTGGAGGGTACTTAAGGTCATATCAAGTGGGATGATCTGAATTCTATCCTGCAACTGAAGCCAGGAGAGATAATAGAGAGAAGGAGAGATTTAGAGGAACATCAAGGGAAACCCCTTACCTTTGGCTACAAGTACCTGAGAAAAGAATGTATCCATCCTTTTTGGTAGTAAGATAACAAGTGTCCACTATTTATTTTTTTTTGTGAGTCCCAGGTCTTGGATTCAGGGACTCAGTTTCATCCCTGAGCTTCTTTTACTCAAGGCTGAGGCTCTATAACTTGATCCACAGCACCAAAACTGGGTTTTTCAGGGTGGGGTGAAGGAGGTCGTTTATGGGAGATAAGAATCTCGCAGACCTTCCTGCCTGGGCTGGCTCTGAGTCACGACCATCAGAACTCAGCCTCCCGAATAGGCCCGATGACAGGCGACAGCCACTGGCACCTTGTTGGGTCTTCGTGCGCACAAAAGACGGACTGGGTCCGAGGAAAGGAAAGGTAAGTGCGGCGCTCGCCTGTTCCCCAGCCTCCCTCAGCCCGGGAGACAATCAGACACAGCTGGGAGCCAAATCCAGCAGGTAAAAAACTGGTTTATTAACAGAGAGCAGCCCCTTTTAAAGACAAAAAGGGCGGGTGGCATGGTAAGGGAGGAAGAGGAACCAATCACTGTCAAGGTCACACCCTATCATTCACCTGAGCCTTCACGGGCTGGTTAGGCTCTGATCGGCAGGTCAATTGGGCTCTGCCCACTCTACTCTCTCCCAGCGCCATCTTGGCTGCCCATGTGCTCTAAAGTAAATTAGGCTCTGCCCACTCAACCCCCTCTCAGCGCCATCTTTGCTGCCCATGTGCTCCACAGTACCTGACTGCCACCATCCATTCATAGTCCCCTAGATCCAGTGCTGGACTACCTGCACTGCATCCTCCTTTTTGTGAGTTGGAAGCAGACCTGTGTGGGTTTGATTCTTCAACCGCCTACCTACCTTTGAGCATTGTTCTGGCTCAATCTGATGCCGGCTTCCTCCTTATCCACAGCAATGACTTCACGCTGTCACAGAACAAATGTCCCCCAGGAGGTGTCGGACCTGGGGTCTTTCCTCTGCACACTGACTCTACTCCCCGAAATGACACACTGCAGCAATGTGAAGTAGACATAGAGTGAATTCAGTTTCTTATAATCAGGGTCTGGCCAGATAGGTGGCAGTGAGGATCAGAGGCTCAGGATAGTGCTGTGCATCTGGACAATGCGATGCCTCCTCATCCACTTTCCTTTAACTGTCTTAGTAGAGGGTAGTGGGGAAAGACTCACCAGACAGACTGACAATGAGTAACCATCACGGTCTACCCCAGGCACAGAGGGGCTTACCTATGGGAGCTAGTTCCACAGTCCAAGTGGGAATGATCCTGACACACAGCCTACCTCCAGAATGAGAGGGTCACCTTGGGTCCCAGCCATATGGGAACGCTGAGCCAACTCCTCCAAGACAAATTCAACAAGTTACTGAGAGAAAGACAGAGACAGCGAGAGAAAGAGAGAGAGAGAGAGAGAAGGAGAGAATTACACTTAAGCAGGCTGCCGGTGGCACAGGCCTACAATGGTAACTACACATTGAGATATGAGGATCATGGTTCATAGCCAGCTTAGGCAGGAATGTCTGTAAGACGCTTATCTCCAAAGAACCACCAGAAAACCAGAAGTGGTATTATGGCTCAAGTGGTAGAGCCTTAAACTTGATCTGAGCAGCTTGTGGACAGTGCCCAGGCCCAGAGTTCAAGCCCCACGACTGACAATAAGTGGACTTCCCACCACAAGAAATGGACTGAATAGCACCCATTGTCCTAGGGAGCATGGCCGAGAAGTCAGGTCAAGCTTCCTGTCTCCTGGGGGTCATGAGTAGGTCACCCAGCTTTTCCGTGCCTCATTTGCCCCAGCTGCAAAGCTGAACAGTGAAGGATCCCCTTCCTCATGAGGATAGGGTAAGGATGAAAGAGAGCCATGTTTTGTTTCATAATCCCATACCTGTAGCATGATAAATAACAGGCCCCTTCTGAGTCCTTTCCAGGTATCTTCTTGTTATATGCTCACAGAATTGCCAAGAAACTTATCTAATGACCGTTGCCTCTATGCCTGGCCCTGCCCCAGATTTCCCCTTGTATTGATCCCTTGTTTCCTCACAACTGTCCTGTGAGGAGACTGAGGACCAATGGTTCCAGGCTGAACCCACAGCTTCAACTGTGGTCAAAAATCGGCTGCTGTGGACTAAGAGTTTGGGACAGTAATCTAAACCGATGACTGAGCATGGTGCTACATATCTACCATCCCAACTACAGAGGACCAGGCATGGTGACACCTGCCTGTCACAGGAGTACCATGATCCTGCCAAGCCTGAACATATATGGAGTCTCTATCTCAGAAATGCCCAAGACAGAAAGGCTTGGCTCCCATGGAACAAGACCTGATTGGAAAGCCTAAGCTCTTGAGTTCAAACCTTAATATACCAAAAAGAATCTGAGGCCTGGTGCCAGAGGCTCATGCCTATACTGCTACCTACTCAGGATGCTGAGATCTGAAGATCACAGGTCAAGATTTAAAGTAGGGTTGGCCTTGCCCATCAGACATCATGATGAGATGACCCAGAGTCTGACCCATTCCAATAAGGTCCATACTAACAGGGCTCACAGCCTTAATAAGTGCTAACCATGCTCTCTGTCCCCCTGGGGAGCCAACCCCTAAGGGCCCCACCCCCCAGGTCCTCCCGTGCTCCCTCTGCCACCAACCAGGCCCAAGAGAGTAGACAGTTCCAGATCACAAAGATCCCTTGTTCTTATAATTTAAAGGTACTGAGTCCCCTTCAAACGTCTCACCCTTCCAAGCTCCCAGACCTCAGCCACAAAGTCCATGCACCCCCCCAAAGACAGCGGTTAGAAGTTACCAAAGGGTCCAGCACTCCTTGTAACAACCAACTTCTACACACACACACACACACACACACACACACACACACACACACACACACACACACAGAACCATCACGGGTGGCTCCTGTCTGTCATCCTAGTTATTCAGGAGGCTGAGATCTGAGGATCACTGTTCAAAGCCAGCCACTCAGGAAAGTTTGTGAAGCTCCTATCTATACTGAACCACCAAATAGCCACAGGTGGAGCTGTGGCTCAAATGTCAGAGCTCTAGCTTTGAGCAAGATATCTCAGGGACAGCACCTAGGCCTTGAGTTCAAGGCCCAGTTCTTCTACCTCCAAACACACACAATCACAGACACAGACAGTCAGACAGACAGACAGACAGACAGACACACACACACACACACACACACACACATGATAGCCCAAGGATTCCGCAGTCCCTGAGAACAGAAACATGAACTCCCTCAATTAGGATCAGATCCCACCCACTAGAAGGTGGCAGTACCAACATCAGACCCACTGTAGACAAAACATTGAGCCGCACATATATCTGGAATATCTCATAGACCAGTATGGCACTTCCTATCATGCACATTGCTATGTGGAAAACTTAGTCACCTCTTTTTTTGTTGTTGGTCAAGGTGTTTGAACTCTGGGCCAAGGTGCTGTCCCTCAGCAATTCAGCTGAAGGTGAGCACTCTCCCACTTGAGCCAAAGCAACACTTCCTGTTCTCTAGTGGTCTATCATCATGTCTCACAGACTATTCTTCCCAAGTTGACTTGTAACCACGGTCCTCACATCTCAGCCTTCTGAATAGCTAGGATGAGAGTTGTGAGCCACGGGTGGCTTCTGGTTTCATCCACCTTCATATACACAGAGGAAACCCATCTCATCAGTCCGCAAACTTTTTGCAACCCTTCACTTCAGATTTTGCATCCAAATCTATCCTTCAATGGAGAAAATAAAGACAAAACAATCACACCTACACCCCTTCTCCCACTCCCTGCCTGTCACAGGACATGTCCTCTTGAAGCTGTGGCTTCAAACTGGGGCAAAATTGGGGAGTTCTTACAAATATCTTTACAGTGAGGCCAGCACTTGGTCTCCCAAACACAGCATCCTTCCCACACCCCCACACCTCCACCATCATTTGCAGGCAAAGATGTCTTACTTTCTTTCTTTTTTATGTTGTGGGGCTTGAACTCTGTGCCCGAGTGCTGTCCCTGAGCATTTCAGCTTAAGGCAAGCACTCAATTGCTTGAGCCACAGCACAACTTCTGGTTTTCTGGCAATTCCTTTTAGGTAAGAGTCTCAGGGTCTTTCCTGATCAGGCTAGCTTTGACCTGTGATCCTCAGATCTCACGTCCTGAGTACCTAGGATAACAGCCATGAGCTACTGGCACCCAGCCAAACAAACTTCCATTCCTGTCATCCTCTCCCCCCAGGAGAGAAATCTGAGGACTGCAGTTGGATGCCACTTAGCAGCAAGGCCCGTGAGAACTCTTTATCTCCAATTAAACATTCCAAAAAGCTGGAAGTGGAGCTGTGATTCAAATGGTAGAGTGCTATCTTGGAGCAAAGAAGATAAGATCCATGCCTTAGTTTCAAGCTTTTTCTAGCATAGACCCACCCAAGAAAGGGAAGCAAGTGGGCACACGGGAGCTCAAAGCTAACACAAAATACTCAGGACTCCCAGAACAGACCCCATCCAGCTCTGATTCTCTAGATTCTATGTCCTACACCATGGCAGTCTTAGATGGGACTGACCATGCACCAAGTTGGGACATTCAAGTACAATCTCATACTGAAGATCCCCTGACCTTATCACTCAGGATCTCTCGCTGTCCTGCCTGAAAACTAGGCAGTAAGGTAAGATCTAGTTATCCACCACATGATATGGGAACCAAAGGGATTCCTGGTCAAGGGACAGAGACTGGGGGGATTTAGTTCCCTCTTTGGGAGGTGAAAAGGGCTGCTCTATCCCAGAAATTTTCCTATGTTGTGAGTATTATCAAAGAAACAACCCTGCTCAGACCACAGTGCCTCTGATTTTTCCACCAGCCTCTACCCAGCTCTGCCCCACCTTCAGCCTGCCCACTCTGAATCCTAGATCTGCCATCTATACTAAAGAGTGAGCCAGCCAAGAGACGCACTTCCTGCCCTCATTTCCAGGCTGTCCTGTGTCAGTGGCATGCTTACCTCAGTCTTTGGTAAAGGAATGAACACCGGGAGTGATATCGTCAGATTGAGCCCTGGAAAGTCCTAGTCCCTAAGGGTGTACTGCACAGGCATCCTGCAGTGAACGGCAGCCAGGTTGTCAATGATGAACCCAAGGTGCCAGGACTTTTAATAGCAGTGTGGCTAGATCAAAGGCTGGTAGTCTATGTTGTCAGGCGAGGTCATGACTCCAAAGGCCTGATACACGTGACCCAGGATCATTCTCCCTCTTCAAATTCCTACTTATACTTTGATCCCCCCTTGAAACTCTCTCACTCCAATACCACCCTAGCCCTTGGAAACTTTCGTTTTATCTGACCAGAAAATAAACTCAATGAGGCTGGGCATAATTGAAACCTGATGACCCACTCTGAGCCCTAGGTTCTACCCGAGGCTGGTTCCCTATATTGTCAGTGACCACACAGCTCTTGGATGGCATGAAGTTTCTGAGGGGTCAGTGGCTTGGTCCTCCATACTGGCTTTAGGCTCTGAAACTGTCCCCACATAGATTGTGAATAATTGGCTCCCTTGATCCAGAGACTCCAAACCATGGCTTGCATGTTCTCCCTTCTTCCTTCCTTTCCTTTTTTCTCCCTCTGTCCTTCCCTCCTTTCTCTCTTTACTTTCTTTGTGTCAGTTCTGGGCCTTGTACTCGGAGCCTAGGTGCTGTCCCTAAGCCTTTTTACTCAAGGCTAGCAGTCTATGGCTTGAGCCACACATCCATTTCTGGTGATTTGTTTTTGGTAGTTAATTGAAGACAAGAGTCTTACAGGCTTTCCTGCCCGGGCCAAAAGCCTCAATCCTCTGATCTCAGCCTCCTAAGTAACTAGGATGACAGGCTTGAATCACTGACATCCAGATCAATCCAAGGTTTCTTCATGGGCTGTGGAACCAGTCCTGGAACTTTTCGTTGTCTGTGACCCCCCAGAGCCTCGTGCACACTGTAATGGTTTGTTGGTTAAATAAATGAGCATCTGTCTATGACAATACTACAGAAAATCCCATCTGATTCAGGTAAGAATCCTCTGTGGAGGAGTGGGGAGAAAGCCTGATGTAGCTCTCCCACAGTTCTCCCTCCTCCCTCTTACCCACTCCTGGTGCCACAACACTTAACTGTTTTGGCTCTGAGGGTGTGAGCCACTATGTACTCGCTACATTTCAGGGCCTCTGGGATGCCTGTCTTCTCAACGATCTCTGTCCAGCAGCTGACCAGCTCTGTGGCACTCAATTCACCATGGAGGTGTGAATGAGTTTGCTGTGAGCTGAATGGCTGGCTCAAGGGGACTCCTGTCCTCCCCCTGGGGCCAGCCAGGATTGTCCACCACATGTGGCCCCTAAATTTCATGTTGCAGATGAAGGATTCTTGAGGTAGCTTGGGTTCTCTGAATCTCCCAGAGTCCAGTACAGGTGCTGGGAATCATCTCTGCTCATTGCTGGCAGGCTGGGGATGGTGAGGTCACAATGTCTGTTCCCCATAATGTCCTCGATTGGGGTCATCACCCTAGAGAGATGCAACAGCTGCCAGAGAAAGGCAGTCAAGGCACAACGTTCAAAGAAGATGACAATCTGGCTTGGGAACTCTGCCTGTGCCACTTTGAACATCATTGTTTGATGGCTGAAATCATCCATCTAATTTGATCCATAATCCCAGGTATTAGTGGAAATTGCCAGCTTAAATAAAAAAACAAAACCTGGAAAATGTGATATTTAATTTGTCCCAATCAAACTTAAAGGGTTCCAAAATCAGTGGTCCCCTTTTCCTTCCAGACTGCCTATAACAGGTTACAGAAACTGGCATTCAGCCAGCCCTAGCTAACTGCCACCTCCTGATACCGAGCAGGCTCCAACAGGGGAAGTGGACTTGCCTACCACTGCCCAGCTGGAAACAGCCCAGGCAGGACACAGACTGGATTCTGCAGGACTCCAGGGAGGATTGACACTGAGCACTGCCCCAGGAGGGTGTCCTCACCACCAGTGGGGGCCAGCAACCCTGTGCCAGAATGCCCACAGAGACCGTTAATGCCCTAGATATGGTTCCCCTCTCATCCACTGTCATGGTGAACCATCTGTCATGTCACACCATACGCCAGTTCCCAAAACCTCATAGCTTCACAGCCCCTACCTTATCATTTCCCTCATCTCGTTCCCTAATTATGTTGGGCAAACACATTCCAAACCCTTGAATTACCTCCAACTAAACATACAAGAGCAGTGTCTGGCTTGAAGAATGTGGCTGTGATCTCATTCGCCTCATGAAACTTCTGGCTGGGGATAGAAAGACAGGCGTCCACTCCAGTCCAGGGTTCACACAGTTCTTCTAGAGGAGGCCCACTCTGGCCCAGCAGCTACTGTGGGCTACAGGAAAGGGGGAAGAGAGAGGTGGAAAGGGGAGGAAAGTAATGTCTACTGAAATCTTCCCTAAAGGAGCCATGAAACTGTGAAGGAGAAAACAAAAATTGTGGTTGGGCTTGTACTTGGTATTGATGAAGAACAACAACAACAAATACACACACACACAGAGAAATAAAATGTTTTTGCTGTTTTTAGACATGGTGACTTAAATATATTTTCATTGTTCTCATCTCCCTGCTCTCCCAACACACACACACACACACACACACACACACACACACACACACACACACACACACCCCTCCAGAATGGTGACAGATGTTCCATGCAGCACCTGCAATTTGCCAACTGATCACTCACCTGAGGACAGTCAGGCTGTACAAGGAGAAAGATTCTCTCTCTCTCTCTCTCTCTCTCTCTCTCTCTCTCTCTCTCTCTCTCTCTCTCACACACACACACACACACACACACACACACACACACATACACACAGACTCAGAGTAGTACCTCTCCTAAGTTTGTTGATTCCTCATCGGAGCATGCGGGTTCCCATTCTCCGTTCCCTTGTCAGAACCAAGGACTCCCACACAAGGGGAGCATCACTCTAATGACACAGCACGACCCTGCCTCTCCCCTTCTCCAGGGCCAGACCCTTCCCCTTGGGAACAACCAGCCTTAACTCCCCATTCACCAAAACCCTATGCCAGGATGCTGGGTGAAGGAATCCCCAGACAGGTGGGTCCTCAGAGCAGGACTGAAACAAGCAGTGGGTCATGGGGTTCCAAGGGGGGTGTCTGACCCAGGGTGGGGGCGGTGTTGAGGAAATGGATGGGGTCCTAAAGGCTACATACATGCACAGACTCCTACTTCCAGCCTAGATACTTCTGGGCAACTGGGCAGATTCTTGGGGAGGACAAGGAGACCAGATGGACAGGGAACACCGGCAGACGCTGGCAGAGCTGGGAAATGTGATCACCCTGTGAGTACTGTTGACAGCTGGGGTGGAGGGATAGGCCGGGTATATGTGTGTCTGAGGGTGTGTGTTCCTCCCATATATTCACCTACTATCTGACCCCCAGTGCCCTCACCTCCCTAGTGGGCTTTTCTGGGACCCTTCTCAGATGAAAGGTGACTGAGCACAGAGGACAAGGGCTCACATAGCAAGGGAAGCCTATCTTCTGCATCCAACATCCCCCACTCCCAGAAAAAAAGGAAAAGACCCAATAAGGCAGGTGCAGAGGTGATGTTCCCCACCTCTGACTAAAGCCACCAGGTCCCCACCAGGGAGAGGAAGGGTGCAGATGTGGGACTGTGTGTCTCCCACTGCTCCAGCCAGGGGCTCAGTGGTGACCCCTTCTCACCCATTCCTGCATCTCCCCATTTCCAGGGATACTGACCATTAGGGATGGGGGTGAGTTCCCAGAGTCAACACCCACTCCCCAACCCCCCACTCCTGGGGCGCATTTGTGGCAGAGTCAGGGCTGGCCTGCCTGGTGCTGGGGAGGCGTGGTTGGGACACAAGAGAGAAGGCGAGATTTGCAGGGGGGGGAGTGGGAGTGGTAGGGGGAGGTCGCAAGGTGCTGACCTGCGATCGGCCACTCACTTGTGCTGCTGGGAGTATCTGTAAGGCTGTGGTTCTGTGTGCAGCATGCAGCCATGGTGTGAGGGATGTGCCTGATGTGCTGGCTTTCTGTGCTCTGTACTCCTGGCCCAGACCAATGCTCCCACAGCAGCAGAGGTTTTGAGGCCGCCATCCCTGGTGCATGTGCCTGCTCTTCTCTCTGCTCTCTCTCTGCCCCCACTTCTCTCCAGGGCTGCCCAGCCCCTGTTGCACAAGTGCTGCAGTCCATGTGTGCCCCTGGCTGCAGCAGATATGTGCCCCCTCAGCCAAGCCCTGTCCTCCCTTGGGTCAAGCCTCCTCCCTCCCTCAGCCACGCCCCCATCCCTGGCTTTGTGCTGTCCTGACTCTGCCCTAAGTCTACCAGGCCATGGCAGAAGCAGCCTCACCTCAGGTCAGGGCTTGCCCCCAACCCCAGCAGCTGCCCGGGGTGGGGGGGGGATCGAATCTCCACTCAGCCCAACGGAGGACTCTTCTCCATCCACCCCACACACCAAGCTGGTGCACGGTGTCTCTGTATGTTTGTGTGTGTGTGTGTGTGTGTGTGTGTGTGTGTGTGTGTGATTTTTGGGGATACCAACCTTGCAAGGACTCAGAACGATTTTAAAAAATAGCACAAAGAATACTGTGTAATGGACTCAGCACAATAGCAACCTTTGGGATCCGCATGGTAATCTAATGACTAGTAAGATAAGACATGCCATTTTAACATCACTAAACTTACATATCATAGTATTATGACATCATATGTCATAGTGACATTATAGACATATTGTGAATGCCTATTCTGTGATTTCATTCTATTTCAAGTGAGCAATATTGGTGGATTTCAGAAATCCATTGTGACCTCAAAGCCATTGTGATGTGAAAATCCCTTTGTGACATCACAGTGCCATTGTGATAGTAACCTGTTGTGACATCACAAACTGGTCCTGTCCATTGTGACCTCATCACCAAGGTGACATTCCAAATCCATTATGATATCACATTGCTGTTGTGACATTACAATCACCTTGAGACCTCCCAAACCCATTATGACATCTTTAGCACCTTTGAAAAAACACATGGCCTTTGTGACATGACAGTCCCTTTGTGTACCCATATCCTCATTGTGAAATGTCAATTGAGATCAGATATGCCAAAGAAATATCACAAAGTATTTACAATATAATCATAGGTGTGACATCACATTGTCATTGTGAAAAAATCAGCTCATTGTGACATCACAAATCTGTAATGACATCATACCACTATGACATCACATTGTCATTGTGACATCATATATACATTATGAATGCCTATTATGTGATTTCATTACATTTCAAATGTGGCATGTGGATTCATATCAAAAACACATTTTGACTTCATAACCATTGTGACATCACAATCCCTTTGTGATGTAACATTGAAATTGTGATATCTCTAAACAACTGTGACAACTTAAACATGTCCTGTCCTCAAAAGTTTTGTGACATGTTGCCACTGTGTTATGTTAGGCCCATTGATAACTCAATCTATTTTCGACCTTAAATTATTTCAGGAATGACATGAAATATTAGAAATATACTTTGACATCATGAGCATAGTGACATCACACTGCTAGATGTAATGATCATTGTGTCATATTGTCACATCATAAATCTGTTTTGACTTCATTACATTTGTGTCAACAAATGCTTTGGAATCCTCACAAGCCCATTCTAAATTTATATACTTATTGTGAGTTAATGACAATTGAGGTCTGGAATGCCATTGTCACATCATCAATCTACTGCGACATCACAAAACAATTTTGAACTCATCACTATTATAGCACCACCAATGAATTAGAATTTGACATCATATTGCAATTGTGATATTACTGTACCATCATGCTTTCACAAACCTATTATGACCTAATCACATCTTAGAAAATGCATGGCTTTTGGGACATCAAGCTCCTTCTGTGAACTTGTATCATTGGGAACTTGTAGCAATTGAAATTTGAAATAATATGTGATATTACAAACTAGTTTTGACATCATTAACAACCATTTTTATATCATTAACATTTTGACAACCAAAACCTGTTAGGAACTTTAGCACTTTTGACAAAAACATGGCGTTTGTGTCATCACAGTTCATTTGTATATGTCATGGTGACTTCATTCTCATGTCCTCACTGTAAACTAATAGCAATTAAGATCTGACATACCATTGTGACATCACAAACCATTTGTGCCATCATCACCAGTGTGATATCAATCATTATGACACCATCAGCACATTGTGACATCAACAAGCTACAGTGACCTCATAGCATTATGACATCACATTGCCATTTTGCTGTCTTAGACACATTGTGAATGTATATCCTGTGATTTCATTCTATTTAAAATGTGGCATGTCAGTTGACATCAGTAACACATTGTGACCTCATAACCATTGTAACATTATAAACCCTGTGTGACGTCATAAATGGTGTAACATCACATTGTTGTTATGACATCTTTAGCTTATGGTGACATCACAAAATGGCAATGACATTATAACATTTGCCATTATGTCATTGTGATATCATAGTCACATTATGAATGCCTAATCTGTGATTTCATTTTATTTGAAATGTGGCATGTGAGTTGATATCAGAAACTCATTCTGATTTCACAACCATTGTCACATCAAAATACCTTTGTGACATTAATTTGGCAACGTGACATCACAATGGCAATGTGATGGAACTAAGACATCATGATATCAAAATGGTCATGAACACACAATGAGTTTCTGATAACCGACATGCCACATTAAAAATAGAATCAATAACATAATAGGCAAACACAATGTGTCTATGACATCAGAATAACAATGTGATGTGGAAATGCTATGATGTCATTGTAGTTTTACATGTCAAAATGAGCTGATGGTGTCATAATGGCAACATGATGTCACAATTATGATGTCAGAAAGGAGTTGTTATGTTGTTTCCTTGGTATGTCTGATGTCAGTTGTCATTAGTTCCCCATGAAGTTATGGATACAAAAAAGGTTCTGTGATGTCACAGAGACCATGTGTGTTTTCAAAGGTGGTTATAAGTCATAATAGTTTTGGAATGGCACAATGTGATCCATAATGTCACAATGGAATGAGATGTCCATTTGGGTATTGATGTCACTGTGGTGATGAGGTCAGAATGGCTTTGTGATGTCACAGTTTGTTTGTAATATCAGAATGATCCAATTTCAATTACTCATAATTCAATATGAGGATACCATTTGATAGAAGAAGCTTCATAGTGTGAGGTCATACTATGTGAAAACCCAATGGGACAGTGATTTCACAATGACAATGTGTTGTCTCAATATCATGTTATAATAATGTTCTGATGTCACAATTCGTGATGCCATACTGATGAGGAGGTCATAACTTGTGTGAAATGCTGCCATTAGGATATTTTGGCTTTTAGTAAGCTTATAATCTGTTTTGAAACATAATAATTCAGGTATGACATATGATATCAGAAATTGACTCTGACATCATGAACATTGTGACATCATGAACATTGTGACATCACATTGATAGATATCAAGATCATAGTGGCACATTATGAACTCACAAATCTGTTAGGACTTCATCATATTTGTGAAACACATGACTTTAGAGACAACACAGTCCCTTTGTGAACTCATATCTTCATTGTGAATTAATGACATTTGAGATCTGGCATGCCATTGTGACATTTCCAACCAATTGTGACAGCACAAACCTATTATACTAGAAACACATTGTGATCTAATAGCCATTGTGACAGCACAATCCCTTTGTGACCCCACATTTCCATAGTGATAATACTAACCCACTGTGAAATTCCAATCCTCTCAAGCCCAATCCTGGTATGAAATGTGATACTCGAATCCAGTGTGACATCTAGATCATGGTGACATCACACTGATAGATGTTATGAGCATTTTGTCACAGACAACACACACCTGTTAGGACTTCATCACTTTTGTGAAAATACATGCCTTAGGAGACATCAGAGTTCCTTTGTGAGCTCATGTACTTATGGTGAGTTAATGAAAATTGAAATCACATGTGTCATTTTGATATCACCAACCCATTGTGACATCACACACTTCTTGTGAACTCATCAGTGTGGCATAACAAATTATGATATCAAAACATTATTAAGTCATCATATTGCAACATCACATTGCCATCTTGATATCACTATCCCATTGTGTTTTCAAAAGCCTAGTATGTCTTCATAGCATTTTAGAAAATTCATGGCCATTTATACGTGTCTTCTGTGAACTCATATCCTCATTGGACATGTGAAACTGGACATGTGATTATGAGATGTGACTTCACAAAACTATTTGATATCATCACCAATGTGTCATCACAAAACCATTGTGAGCTTTCATTGCCATTTGACATCACTATCACATTGTGACATCGCAAACCTATTAGGACCTCTTATCACCTTTGAAAAAACACATGCCCTTTGTGACAACACAGTCCCTTTGTGGAACTATACCCTCATTATGAACTGACAATTGATATCAGACATGCCAATTTAACATCATGAACCCTTTGTGACATCACCAGAGTGACATAACATTTTCATTATGACAGCATCAACTACTTTTGACATGACAAAACTACAATGACAAGATAGCATTATGAGATCACATTGTCATTGTGATGTTATAAAAAGATTGTGAATGCCTGTTTTTAATAATTTTTTGTCAGTCGTGGGGCTTGAACTCTGGGCTTGGGTGCTGTCCCTACTCTTCAGCTCAAGGCGAGTGCTCTATCACTTGAGTCTCAGAGCCACTTCCGGTTTTCTAATGGTTTTTTTGGGAATAAGATTCTCATAGACTTTCCAGCCTAAGCTGGCTTTGAACCTCGAACCTCCGATCTCAGCCTCTGGAGTAGCAAGGATTACAGGCGCGAGGCACTGGTGCCCAGCTTTTTCATTTTATTTCAAATTTGACATGCGTGTTAATATCAGAAACATAATGTGAACTCATAACCATTGTAACATCATAAATCAGCAATGACATCAAATTGTCATTATGACACCATCAGCTCATTGTGACATAACCAAACGACAATGGCATCACAGCAATATAAATCACAGTGACATTGTTACATCATAGACTTAACAGTGTGAAGGCCTATTCTGTGAATTCATTCTATATCAGAAACCCATTTTGACCATATAACCATTGTGATATCACAATCCTTTGTAACATCACATTGCCATTGTGATATCATTAATCTGCTGTGCCATCACAAACCAGTCCTGTCCTTATAAGTTTTGTGACATAGTGCCATTGCCATATATTAGGCCCTTTCTGAGCTCATAATCTGTTTTCAATCTGATATTTCTGGTACGACAGGTGATATCAGAAATCTCCGGTGACATCAAACTGCCAGATGTCATGACCATTTTGTCATATTGTGACCTCACATTTCTAACAAAACATGCCTTTGGAGACATTACAGTCCCTTTTTGAACTCATATATTCATTGTCAATTAATGACAGTTGAGATCTCCCATGCCACTCTGACATCGTGAACCCATTGTGACATCACAAACTTATTTTGACCTCATCACGAGAATAGCATCAACAACTAATTGTTGTATCAAATCATTATTTTGACATGATATTGTGCTATTGCTGTTGTGATATCACTCTCCCATTGTGTTTTTACAAACCTGTTATGGCCTCATCAGATCTAAGAAAATTCATGGACTTTGAGACTTCAAGCTCTTTCTGTGTACTCACGTACATATGACCTCTAAGGCAAGGAGAAAATCCATCGAATCACATTTAATATAATAAATCATTTTTCACTAGAAAGGGGACTGTGATTAACTTATACAGGACTGGATACCCAGGTTCAAGAGCAGCGTTGACCACCAAACCTCAGACCTCCAATGGGCAGCTCCACCCTTTCTTAATTGTTCTGCAAACCACCAACCACAAAATTATGATCTCCAAAGCTCCAAAGCTCAATGGGCAAGGCTTTTTTCTTTTCCATTTCCATTTTCTTTTCCATTTTCCATTTCCCTCCTTCTCTACAGACCTGTCATTCCTTCCTAGTCTTTCCCTTTTTCCCTTCCACCACTTCCTTCTTCTCTTCAGGCCTCTCCACTCTCCACAGGCCTGCCCTACTCTGCCGCAGTGACCAATTGCCAACCTTCTGCTCTCCCTCAGCTTCCCCCCTTCTCAGGTTTATCCTTTCCTGCTGTCTCACAACTTTCTTCCATCCAGGTAACTCCCATTTTTATCTACTCTTACAATGCCCTGAAAATGCAACTTATAGATAGGTTGTACCCCTCCTCCCTCCAATGGATCTCAAGACTAACAGCTTTCAGCCATCACTTCCAAAACTGCCCAATGCTCAATCACTTCTTGACAGCTCACCGTGTGAGGCTTGACACCTCCACCTTTGGCTGCATTCCCCACACTCTCCGGTGGGCCAAGCCAAGAATTTACAATGAATAGCGGCTCCCACAGGTAATTCTGGCCCCACTGGTTATTATAGTATCCTCATAGTGAATTAGAAGAAATTGAAATTGTCTATGTCACTGTTATATTACAAACTTGATGAGACATCTTTAACTATTTGTGACCTCATCACCTTGGAGACATCACAAACTCTTTGTGTTATCACATTGCCATTGTACCAACATGATCACATTGTGAAATCCCAAAACTATTATGACTTCAGAAGCTTTGAAAGAAAGCATGGCCTTTGTGACATGACAGGCCTTTTGTATACTCCTATCCTCATGTTGAGCTAATGACAATTGAGATCAGGCATGCCATTTAACATCGCAAAACCTTTGTGACATAATCACCAGTGTAACATCACATTGTCATTATGATAACATCAGCCCATCATGACATCATAAAACAACAATGACATCAAATCACATGTAATTGTGATGTCACAGATACATTGGAATGCCTATTCTGTGATCTCATTCTATTTCAAATATTGCTGGTGGGTTGATATCAGAAATACATTATGACCACATAAGCATTATAATATCACAATACCTTGATGACACCACATTGCCATTATTATATCATTAATGCACTATGACAACACAAAACAGTCTTATCCTCATAAATTTTTTGACATGCTGCCAGTGTGATCTCTTTGGCCTCCCTGAGTTCATAAATTGTTTAACTCATAATACTTCAGGCATGACATGTGATATCAAAAATCCACTGTGATATCATGACCACTGTGACATCACACTGCCAGATTTCTTGACACTGAGTCACATGAGGACAACACAAACGTGTTAAGAGTCATTACACTTGTGCCAACATATGCCTTTGGATACATGATTATCCATTGTGAACTTATATAGTCATTGTCAATTAGAGATCTGGCATGAGATTGTGACATCACCAACCCATTGTCAAATCACAAACCTCTGTGACCTCATCACCTGTATGGCATCACCATTTGTAACTTCAAAACCATACTATCTCATGTAATGGTAGCATCACATTGCCAATGGGATATCTCTGTCTCATTGCATTTTCACCAGCCTATTATGTCCTCATAATATTTTACAAAATTCATGGCCTTTCTGACTTCTAGCTCCTTATGTGAACTCGTATCTTCATTGTGATCTAGTAGAGTGAAATTGGACATGTAATGGTGATATTACACATTCATTGTGACATCACTATCCAAGTGTGACCTTATCATCACTTGACATCACAAACCCATTGTGACATCATATTGCCACAGTGATATCATGATCACCTAGTGACATCCCAAAACTGTTGTGACCGCTTAGCACCTTTGAAAAAGCACATGGTTTTTGTGATATCATGGTCCCTTTGGGTAACCATGTTGTCATTATGAACAAAGACAACTGACATCAGACTTGCCAAATTACCATTACAAACGCATTGTGACATCACCTCCAGAGTGAGATCACATTGTTGTTATAATACCATCAGCCCATTGTTACATCCCAAAATGACAATGACATCACATTTTCATTGTGAGGTCCTAGAGACAATGCGATTGCCTGTTCTGTGATTTCATTCTATCACAAATGTGGCATATAGGTTTATTTCAGAAACCCATTGTGACCACACCATCATTGTGACATTACAATCCCTTTTTGACCTCATATTGACATTGTGATATCATTAATGAAATGTAACATCACAAACCTGTCTTGTCCTCATAAATTTTGTAACAAGCGACTACCTTGGCCGGGCTGGATGCGGAGAGCTAAATTCAGTCTCAACCATGAACCCTCAGCCCTCCAAAGAGCAGTTCAGCCATCTGTTAACAGGTCTGCAAACAACCAACCGCCAAAATAATGATCTCCAAAGCTCCACACTTCAAAGGACAAGGCTGTTTTCCTATCTCTTCATTCTCCTTCTCTACAGATCTGTCCTACCTTTCAGCTATTTTCATTTTTTCCTTCCAGCATTCCATTCTTCGCTTCAGGCTGCTCTGCTCTTGACAGGCCTGCCCTGCCTTGTCCAGGTGGCCAGTTGCCATCCTTCACCTCCTTCTCTCTCTCAATTTCCTCTCCTCCCAGGTCTTTGCCCTCCAGCAGTCTCATCACTTCTTTCCATCCAGACCTTTAACCTTTTTCTCTCCCCTTCTCTTGCTCTGAAAATGCAGCTTATATATAGGCTGTACCCTTCCCCAACTGCAATAATTTCTTGCCTTCCAGTTTTCAATTATCACTTACCAAATGTCCATGCCCAATCACTTCTTGGCAGCTCACCATGTGGGGCTTGACATCCTATCTCCTTCAGCAGCATGTCCTGCCCCCTCCAGTGTCATGCATCCCCCCCTTTCAATTGGTCCAGATTAGGAGGCCATGATGACTATCTGTTCCCGTGGATTATAGGGGCACTGCTGGTTATTACAGTGTCCTCATGGTCAACTAGTAGCAATTGAAATTGGACAAATAATTGTGATATTACAAACTCGTGACATAACTAACCCATTGTGACCTCATCACCACTGTGACATCACAAACCCATTGTGACTTCACATTGCTGTTTTTGATACCAAGATCACATTGTGACATTTCAAATCTATTATAACCTCTTATAACATTTGAAAAATACATAGCTTTGTGATATCAGAGTCCCTTTGTGTACACAAAGCCCCACTGTGAAATACTGACAATTGAGAATCAGACATGACATTTTGACATCCAAAACAGTTTGTGAGATCATCATAATTGTGACATCACATCATCATTTTTATACCATCTACTCATTGTGAAATCACAAAACTATAATGATAGAATTATAACTTCACATTGTCATGGTGATATCATAGACACATTATGAATGCCTTTTCTGTGATTTCATTCTATTTCAAATGTGGCATGTAAGTAGATATCATAAAAAATCAGGAACTCATAATCATTGTGAGATCACAATCCCTTTGTATATCATGTTGCCATTGTGATATTACTAAACCACCGTGATATCACAAACCTATCCTCTCATGATAACTTTTGTGACATGCTGCAATTCTGATACCTTAGGCCTTATTGTCCTCATAATCTGTTGTTGACCTCATTAGATTTCATAAATGACATTTGATATCACAAATTCCCAGCGACATCATGATCATGTTGGCATCATACTGCCAGATGTCATATCCATTGTGTCAAATTCTGACATCACAAAACTTTTAGGATTTCAATATATGTGTGACAACACATACTTTTAGAGAAACCACAGTCCCTTTGGGAACTCATACACTCATTGTAAGTTAGGACAATTGAGAATCATAATGTCATTGTGACATGCCCAACACATCACCAATATTTTGTGACCTCACAACCAATGTGGAATCATCAACTAATAGTGACACCAAAACAATATTTTGACATGATGTAATGAGTTGACATTGTCATTGTGATATCACTCTCCCATTGTTCATTCACAAACCTAAAATGACCTCCTAACATTTTTACAAATTCATGTCCATTAGTACTTCCAACTCATTCTGTGAACTTGTATGCACATTGTGAAATAGTAACAATTGAAAATGGATTTGTGTTTAGATATTACAAATCATTATGACGTCAAAAGCCCATTGTGACCTCATCACAACTGTGTATCATAAAGCTATCTGACCCCTATGTACCTTTGAAAACACACATGGCATATGTGACATCATAGTCCCTTTGTGTACCCATATCCTCATTGTGAATTCATGACAATTGAATTCATATATGCCATTGTAACATCACAAACCTTTGTGACCCCATCACCAGTGGGACAACACATATTCATTATTACACAATTACCTCCTTGCAACATCACCAATTTACAATGACCTCATAGCATTATGACATTTATTGTCATTGTGATGTCATAGTCACATTGTAAATGCCTATTCTCTTATTTCATTCTATTTCAAATGTGGCATGTGGGTTGATGTCAGAAATATATTGTGATCTTATAAATATATGGCATCACAATCATTTTGTGACATCATAGTGCCATGGTGATATCACTAACACACTGTGATATCACAAACCTGCCCTGTCCTCATAAGTCTTGTGATGTGCAGCAATTGTGATGTCTTAGGCCCTTTATGAGCTCGTAATCTGTTTTCAACCTTATAATATTGCAGCTATGATATATGATATCAGAAATCCACTGTGACATCATGACCATTGTGACATCACACTGACAGACATCGTAAACATTGTGTCACACTGTGACATCACAATACTCCTCTGACTTCATAACGTTTGTGAAAACACATGAAATTGGAGATACCACAGTCTGTTTTGAACTCATATTCTCTGTGATTTCATGACAAATGAGATCCGTTATGCCATTTGGATATCACTAATCAATTGTGACAACATAGACCCCTTACCGTATGGCATCACCAATTAATTGTGACATCAAAACCTTTTGTAATGTCACAATGTGACACGATGATCATGACATCTGTCAGTGTGATGTCACAATGGTCATGATGTCACAGTTGATTTCTGTTATCTCAAGTCATACATGAAATATGAGGTTGATAACAAATTATGAGGGCAAAAAGGTCTAAGATATCACAATGTCAGCATGTCACAAAAGTTATGAGGACAGGAGAGCTTTGCGATGTCACATTGTGTTAGTGATATCACAATGGTACTGTGATGTCACAAAGTGATTATGATGTCAAAATGGTTTGTAGGCACAAAATTGCGTTTCTGATATCAACTCTCATGCCACATTTGAAATACAATGAAATCACAGAATAGGCATTCACAATGTGTCTATGATGTCACAATGAGAATTGTTGTCATAATGCGATTCTGTCATTGAGTTTGGTGATGTCACAATGAGCTGATGCTCTCATAATGAAAATGTGATGTCACACTGTTGAGGATGTCACAAACAATTTTTGATGTTATAATGGCATTTCTGATCTCAATTGTCATTACTTAACAACAAGGATATGGATACACAAAGGGACTGTGATGTTGAAAAGGGCATGTGATTTTCAAAGGAGCTAAGAGGTCATAATAGATTTAAGATGTAACAATGGAATCATCATGTAACAATGACAATGTTGTCACAATGGCTTTGTGATGTCGTGGCGGTGATGATGTCAAAATGGGTTTGTGATGTCACAACGAGTTTGTAACACCACAATCAAATTTCCAATTTCAATTGCTACTAGTTCACAAGGAGGATACTGTAATAATTAGCAGTGCCCGATAATCTATAGGCCCATCTCCTGGCCAGCTGGGGAGGACAAAGAATGCCACCAAAGAAGGTGAGGCATCCTGTGGGAGGGACTGGTGCATTAATCACCATGTGTTGAGATGTTAAGAAGTGATTGGGTTGTGGGCAGTTTGGGATGTGATAGTCGAAAACAGGCAGTTGGAGTGGAGAAGGGGTACAGACTTTATATAGGCTGCTTGTTCAGAGCAATAGGTGAGAGAAAAAGGAAAAAGTCCTGGAAGGAAAGAACTGGTGTGATAGCATAAGGGGAAAGATCTGGGTGGAGAGGAAGTTGAGAGAGGGCAGAAGGTGAAGGATGGCAACTGACGAGCCCTGCAGAGCAGTTCAGGTCTGTGAAGAGTGGAGAGCCCTAAAGAGAAGAAGGAACTGGTAGAAGGGAAAAAGGAAAAGACCTCGAAAGAAGTATAGGTCTGTAGCGAAGGAGAGATAAAGAGAAGAGGAAAAGAGGCTGTCCCTTTGATGTTTAGAACTTTGGATATCATAATTTTGGGGGTTGCTGGTTTGGAGAGCATTTATTATATAAAACGTATCTCGATGGATTTTCTTGAACTATAGAGGTCTTAATTTTTGAAGACTCCATCGAGATAATCCATTTGGATTGCATGAGGCCTTGGCCCCAGGGAAAAATCCCCATAGGTGTGTGTCAGCCTTCAGGGTTGAGATTCTACCTCGAGTGTTTGTCTCCGGAGGTCCAACATGGACAAAAGTCATTTATGTACCTCTAGAGGTGCATCTTGGCAAGCTTGCCAGCTTGTTTAGGACCCCTCTGGAAGCAATTTGTGGCTTCATTGGGACGCCATTTGGAACCTACTTGAGAGATAATGTAGGGCTTCCATGGGAAGCCATCTGGAACCTCATCAAGAGTACATCTGCAACTTCCTTGAGAAGCCATCTGAGACCTATGCTGGATGTCATCTGGGGCCTTCTCCAGGGGCCATCTTGGACATTCTCCAGAAGTCATCTGGGGCTTCCTCAGGAGGCCACCTGAGACCTCTTCAAAAGTAGTCATTGGGGCTTTCTTAAGAGGCAATCTAGGACCACCTCCTGAGGTCATCTGGAGCTTCTTTGGGAGGTCATCTCAGGCTACCATGATGAGAAATATATGACCGTCTTTGGACATCATCTGGGACTTCCTTGAGAAGCTATATAGGACCTTCTCTGGAGGTCATCTGTTGCTTTCTCAAGAGGGTTATTTGGAACTTCCTCTGGAGTTCATATGTGGTCTCCTTGAGTGGCCATCTGGGAGCTACTTGAGAGGTAATGTCAGCCTCATTGAAAAGACATCTGGAAACTCCTTTGGAGATTATCTGACACTTCCTTGGGAATCAATTTGGAACCTCCATGAAAGGTCATCTAGGGCCTCCTAGGGAGGACAGATGTGACATCATCCAGAGGTCATCTGTGGCCTCCTCAAGACACAATCTGGGACATTCTCTCTGTCATCTGGGAACTCTTGTAGAGGTCAACATTGAGAGGTATGACACATGTGGGTTAAGTGTCTGTGGCTCTTGGTCTTTGTATGTATGCTGATAGTTCTATCTGTGTCCTGCATACACCTGTTTACTCCTTTTCTCAGAATGGGAGAACAAGGCCTTAGGTTGTCATATCCAAAAAATATTCTCCCCCAGGTTTACAGAATTCCTCAGAGGAAGATGCACTGATGTACTCTCTCTCCTATTCTTTGCCATCAGCACCTCTAATGTTAAGTCTTCCCATACCAAAAGTGGTTACTTGTACAAGTCTTAGGTGGTATAATGTGGTATGTTACCCTTATTACCTTTGAGACAGGAACATGGAGGAGATGGTGGGTAAGCCCTATTTCTAGTATATGTTCCCTTTACAACTAGTGACCTGTATAACTGGAAACAGCAAAATCCATCCTTTTCAGAAAAAAAGGGGCTCATTACTTCATTAGAGACAGTAATTTTCACACACAAGCCCATTTGGGATGAGTGTCAGCAAATTTTACAGGCACTTTTCACCTGGTAGAAAAGGGAGTGACTCTTGCTTGGTGACTTGAAGGTGGTCCTTCGACCAGAGAGTAGCCCCACTGTTGATCAAGAAAGTCTTTCCATAGACTTACCCAAGCTGAGACTAACAGCAATTGAGGTATGGAGGTGTTTACCTATTATTACCAGGTTCTGCTAGCAGGGATACCGCAGTGTCTAAAAATCCAAATCATCAGTCTAAGGTGGGTGAGATGGTACAGTTCCCCAGTGAGTACCCTAATGCTTTTCTGAAACTTCTCCCAGAAGCCTATAGGACATATAGGCCTATAGATCTTGAAGCCCTGGAGAATGAAAGAGACCTAAATATGGCCTTTGTTACCCAGGCAGCCCCAAATATTAGAAGAAAGCTTCAAAAGTCAGAAGGTTTTGAGGGAAAAAGTTTATTCTAAGTATTGGAAGTATTCTAAGTATTGGAAGTAGTTGCTCAGAGGGTGTTTGTTAACAGAGATACACGGGAAAAAGAGTCTAAGAAGAGGGTTTGAGTTTTGGTAGGAGCACCAGAATAGGGATCAAGAAAATCTTGGCAAAGACAGTACAATTCATTTCCAAATGGCAATAGGGAACCTCTAAGAATACATCAGTGTGCTTATTGCAAACAAAATGGACATTGGGAAAAGAAATGTCCAAGTAGGAGAAAGATAGAAAATGACAGGTTAATTAATCACATTAACCACCTGGAAAATTTGTTCATATCTCTGGAGAAACATGCAAAGGAGCTTGGTCCTCTGAATTCCAACTATGTTCAATTTAAAAAGCAGCCCTCTGAACTTCAGAAATGTGGCAAAGAAAAAATTCCACCCTTCTATCTCAAAACATAGTCTTATAAAAGACTGTGTCTCCAATATATGCCAGTCAAAACCCACCAAGAGATTAAAAGCACATAGAAAAGCACATTGGAGAAAACAGAGAGAATTATTTGACGTGAAGAAAAGATTTGAAGATATAAATTAGGAACTTGTGAGTCAAAAATGAGAAGAAAATCCTCAAAAAGAACCTAGAAAACACTCAAAATCAAATGAAATTCAAGTACATTAGCCTGGGTGAGCATGAGGCAAATTAGGGGACCACAGGTCAGAGGCAAAGAGAAGCACAGGACAGCAATTTTGCCATCCTTGCTAACCACAAGTGAGGCCAAGAAGAGATCCTGATGCTGCATTAAGAAATCATTGCCATGAAAAAGGAGCTGGACCTCATATAAGAATGTATTAGGCTGAAGTACATGTCAATTATAAGCTTTGAAGTGTGTCACCAGAAATTCAAAGCAAAAGAGAAAGAAGGAAAGGGTAGTTAGCAGAGAAGATGGGGAAGTGCTGTGTCATAGAAGATGAGGCCAAGAAAAGTGAAAAGGAAAATATCAGGCTCAAGTTCTCAATTATTAACTAATGCCCTAGGAATAAATTGGAAGTTACAATCCATTTATAAGCCTCAGAGTTCAAGCACTAGAAAGAATGAATATGACCTTAAAGGAAACTTTAACTAAATTAAATACAGAAACTGGCAATGGCTAGGTAAGCCTCCTCCACTTCACTCTCCTTTGAGCAAGATGTAGCCCTTATGTTAATGGATTCAATCCCTTGAAATACTTTACTGTAGAACACCCCCTTGGGTTCCTAAAATTAGGAAGGCTATATTAACAGAAATGTCTAACTACAATCTGCAGGTTTTACAACATATTCTTTTATGTACCTATCCTTTGGTAACCAAGGCCCAACGGCCGGATAAGAAAAAGTCCAACTGAAGGGGAGGGACCAAGAAAGTGATGGAACAGCAGGGAAACACCACAGCTCTCTCCAACCAAATACTGAGTTTGGATTTCAATGCTCTGTTTCTCCAAGTGACCCACAAAAAAAGGCAATTACTCAGAGAGATAAAGGAAGTGCAAAAAGAAAAGGGAAAAACCTACAGAGACAGTAAAGTGGGAAGACCCTTCCCCCACCCTTTGTTGGTGATGTTGCTCCACGTTGCGCAGCTTAAGTGACCGGGTTTTGTGCCAAGCTGCTTAAGTGCCCCGGGTCTGGACCCTCTGAGGACCACACACCCACAAGCATCCCAAGTCTCCCAGGAGACTCCCAAGAGCTGGGCCAACCCAGAATATACAAACAGAAATCTCAGAAGGCAGAGCTGGAACAAAGACTCCCCTCACCCTCTCTGGTACAGCGCCTCTGCCTGCCTGGTACAAGTAGCTCAGCCCAGTCAGGAGCAGTAGCAGCTGTCAACAGTGGCAAACGACCCTAATCTCTCAGGGTGGCACCTCTGTCCTGCTGGTGTAAATAGCCTAGCCTAACCTGGAACAGCAGCAGCAGCTGTCAGTGCTGGCAAACCACCCAGAATTGGAGCACAATGCCTCTTGGCACTTGCCCAGACCAGCCTGGGGCGGCAGCGGTGGCTGAGGTGGGGACAGCTACAGTGAACAAGTCCAGACCCGTGGTGGTTTGTGCCTCTCCATACTGGCCTGCATAAGTGGCCCAGCCTAACCTGAGACAGCAGCAGTGGTTAACACCTGACTTGTGGTGGGGTGCCTGGCTTGCATAAGTGGCCCAACTGATCCTGGGGCAGTGGCAGCAGCTGGGGTAGTGGCAACAGCTGTGGCAGTAGCAGTGGCATCAACAGTGGCAGCAAACAACTCTGGACCCGTAGTGGGTGTGGCAACTCTCCATACTGGTTTGCATAAGCAGCCCATGGTGGCAAAGGTGGTGAACAACCCTAGACCTGAAGCAGGGTGTGGTGCTGAGCAACCCCAGAAAAGACTCCCTGGGCTGGCTTTGAACCTGAATACACAGATCTGAGCCTCCTGAGTAGCTAGAATTAAAGGTGTGACATAATACTCTGTATTCTATCTGAGCATAGTGGAATCTCCCAGACTTTCCTGCCTGGGCTGGCTTTGAAACGTGATCCTCACATCTAAGCCTCCTGAGGAGCTAGGAGGACAGGTGTGAGCCACCTGTGCCTGGATGATCTGGCCTTACACCACAGTGGACTAGGAGCCCCTGAAATCTTTTCTTTAATTTTCCTGTGCTAGTTTTGGGGCTTGAACTCAGGGTCTGGGCTCTGGGCTCTAAACTTTTTCCTTCAAGGTTACCACTTTACCATTTGTGCCACAGCTCCATTTCTGGATTTTGGTAGTTAATTGGCAAGAAGAGTCTCATTGACTTCCTCTCCTGAGCTCGCTTGACCCTCGATCTATATCTCAGTCTCCTGAGTAGCTAGGATTTACAGGGGTTGAGAACTGGTGGCATTGGGCTAGAAGCTTTTCTAAAGCAGGAGTTTTTCCCTGTGTTTGCCCTGACTCCTCCATTCAAAGGAGGCCTGAGGATCAGGAGTTGTGAAAACAGGTTTCCAGCCACAGGAAATGGTTTTGAGTCCCTGATGAAAAGAAAAGCTAATCGTCACCCTGGGCGCTATCCCACCCTCTGCCCTGTGACTCAAGTCAACGTTGACCCAGACTTGAATATCCTGCCAGACTTTGCTGAAGCCATAAAACCTTCATACCATTCATACCATCTGCGCTACAACACACCTCAGGACCTTTGCCCATGCTATACTTTCTGCCTGAGGCTCTCTGTCCTGTACCCACATATTAGAACTACTGTGAAATTTTGGCACTGGGTGTATCACATCCTGGAGAAAGTCTGTCCTTCCCATCTCCATCTTTTTTTTTTTTTAATATTGAGTTGCTAGAGATGGAATTTGTGCAGGCTGACTGGCAAATGCTCTATATTGGTGTATGTGTGTGTGTGTGTGTGTGTGTGTGTGTGTATGTGTGTGTGTGTGTGCCAATCCTGGGGTTTGAATTCAGGGCCTGGATGCTATCCTATCCCTGAGGTTTTGTGCTCCAGGCTAGCACTGTACTACTTGAACAACAGCTCTTCTTCTGGCTTTTTGGGTGCTTAATTGGAGAAAAGTTTCTTAAATTGACTTTTCTGCTTGCAATTAGGATCCTTCCTCCTGAGTAGCTTACAGGGGTGAGCCACCAGGACTGCCCTCTACCCTACCTCTTACCTATAACCTCGGCCCTCCTCTGAGTCCGAGAAAATATGTCTCACCAGGCTCAAATTTTTTTGCCCAGTCTTGGTGCGTGAACTCCACGCTCATACTTGGGAGAGACTCTAAACATGTGAAGACTGTGACAAATGTTTCCATTTAATTATGTATCATGTTTCAACACTTAATATAATGTTAATGAAAATTGAGTCAATGTCCTAAATTTTTGTGAATAATTTTATAATAGATGTGCAAAATATAATATTATGTGTATAATAATACTAAATACAATAATCAGTAAATGAATCAAAGAAAAATACAATACAAAATCAATAATAAAATTATAATATGAAATTAACATACATATATAAGTATATATCATGTATTACACATGTATAGAAATATTTCTTCCATTGCAGGGACATCATTCAGGCCCTGGGAACTCTATCCTGAATTTCTTTTCCTCAAGGACAATGAGCTTCACATTCACCCATGGTACAAAAGAATTACCTGGATGGTGAGCTCAAAAACTAGCAATGGCAGAAATACTGGCCCCAGTTCCAAGACAGTGACTTAATTTTTTTAATGGAAGCAGTTATGATTATTCAGTTCCATACTGAGCATTAAAAAAATAGTGTAGAGTTTTGTACAGCTATTCAAACATCCTGCCCTTACTTCCAAAGTGCTTCTCTGAGAACTACATTGTTTCTCAGTTTTTTGTATGTTTTTTATTGTAAAAATGTTCTACAGAGGGGTTACAGTTCCAGGAGCAAGGTAATGAGTACATTTCCTATTGATCATTGTTTACTCCTCCTGTGTTTTTCCCCTATCATCCCTTCCCTCCCATCTCCACAACTACATCCCCCTGCTGAGGTCAGTGACTTAGTTTTTCATTTTTGGTTGGCACAAGGTTTGAACTCAAGTAATGGCAACTCTTTGCTCACATTGCTACAGATTTACCAAGACCCTGAGTTCAAATCCCAGGCTAGAAACGAAAACTTGCAGAAATTCCAAACTAGGGAGCTTTATTTTTTTAATTTAGTTAAATAATTATACATATATACGTATATATATATATATATATATACATATACATATATATATACATATACATATACATATATATATACACATATACATATATATATATATATATATATATATATATATATATATATTGATTTTGGCCAAGCATGGGGCTTGAACACAGGTCGTGGAAATTCTACTTCAGCTTAGATATGCCTTAGCTGGGGTACAGTCTCTGGACCCATAGCTGATCATGGGTTCCTGGGCCCAGAGGGCTTTCAGGAAGAAAAAATTATTGGAAAGCACAAAAAGTTGTGACCTGCAGAGAGCTGGGGTTTTACGATTTTTTTCTTTGGACAGTGACCATCCTGTGTCTGAATGACAAAGCTGCAATATGGACTTGAGCTGCCATTGCTGGTGGCTGGTGGGCTATCAGTGAAGCCATAGGCCAACCTGTCACCATAGTCCCTGGGTGAAATCGTAGTTCTGACATCAATCACAGGAGATCACAAGAGACTCATTCTTATGCATAGGAATACTGATTGAAAGAGTAGTTTATTCATCGGTCTACTCTAAAGTTGGATGCAGTAATCCTAGAATGCTGATTGAGCTTAATTAATAGTTTATTAAGCATGAAAAGAGCAATATTCCTTCAATGGCGGTTTAATAAATACCTAAGAGTTGGTAGGAACATAGTGGGTGTCATTCTATCATACATAGACGGCTATGGAACTCTTTACAAATATATATATTTATTTGTATACCTCCCTCTGCCTATCCATGTATCCCTGTTTTGGCCAAACCTGGGGGTCGATCTCAGATCCTGGGAACCACTTGACATCTTCATTGGCTAGAGGCTGCCATGCTCAAACTCACCCAATCTTGAATTGGGCCTGCTAGGCACTAAGTTCAGACCATGGCACTGCCAGTCATAATGGAGAACACATCTAACATCTAGATGTTATGTGACAGGATGTAAACAATGTAATAAATGGTATAGGTGTCATCAGAGTCAATAAAATAAATTCTAAATAAATGAATGACACAAGAAATAAAATAAATAACCACACCAAACACAATATGGACTGAACTTCTGTAAGGAAGTATAAATACTATCTTTAAAATATATATAAGGAGGGCTGGGAAGGTGGCTCAGTGGTAGAGCTCCTGCCTTGGATGCATGAGGCCCTGGGAACAATTCCTCAGCACCACATAAGCAGAAAAAAAAGCCGGCAGTGGCGCTGTGGCTCAAGTGGTAGAGCACCAACCTTGAGATGATGAGCTGAGGGACAGCGCCCAGGCACAGAGTTTAGGCCCACAAGTGACCCCAAAAAAATTATATAAGGAGAATCTTTTCTACGCCTGAGGCTTGAATTCAGTCCCCCTATGCGGAGGGAATGGCGGGAGATCTTGAGGTACTAGTTTCTGGCCTGGGAAGAGTCATGGAATGTGATTGATCTCATCCTTGAATGAGTAGTTTGTGCATGATGCGAGTAGGAAATGATAGGCAAGACTCATGGAGTATCGATTATTTGTAAAGAAGTTGATGAAGCATGAGAATAATCGTCACAGTCATGAAATGGAGGCATCAGTAAAGATCCAAGAATCTGTATTCATGCAGACTGGATTCCACCACAGGTTACCATCTCTCCTACTCTATACAAATGTGTACTTATTTGCATACTACCTTCAGCTTATGAATGGATGACTGTTGTGCTACCCGCTCTCCCCTGGGAGGGGGGCTCAATCGCAGGTTCCAAAGGCTGGTGTGCTCATGTGGACAAATTCACCACTTGGTCCTGCTAGGCACCGAGTTCAGATTACCCGACCTGCCAAAATATTTATCTTGATGTCAGAAGTCAATCATTGCACCTGTTTTCTTTCTGTGCAAGTCCTGGATCTCAGCTAGGATGGACAATGCTTGAGCCACCCTGTGGCCATGGGAATAAATTATTATCCATTTCAGCCCAGTTATTCCTGTCATCATACACTCAAGAAAATACACAATACACCCATGAATAGCATACAAAATAAAGAGAATAACTACACTCAATGCACGATGCAGTCCACACACAGATGTGAATATACATCCCATGCTTCAATGATCATTGAGGACTATTTTGGCCTCCCTGGGGCTCGATCTCAGTTCCTGGGAATGGCCCAGCTCCTTAGTGACTCACAGTCTGGTGTGATCACGTGGACCCATTGGGCAGTTGGGCCTCCTAGGTCCAAAATTTGAATCCTAGCACTGCCAAAAATTCACCCTGATGTAAGAAGCCAGTCGTTGCACCTGTTTTCCTGTACTGTGCAAGTTCTGGGGCTCAGCTAGGAAGGAGAATGTATATGCAACTCTATAGTCATGGGAATAGGTTGTCATCCAGTTCACCACAGTTATGTTTGTCATCCTATACTCAAGGAAATACACAATACATCAATGAATAAGACACAAAATAGAAAGAATAACTACACTGAATGCAAGATGCATACCACACCTGTAAATGAAGAAAAATCCTATGTTTTAAAAAGGTGGGCTTGTTATTTTGTCCAGTGCTGGGCTTCAAATCAGGCCCTGCACCAGGCCTGACATTCTACTCTTCAAAGATGGTGAGCTTCCCCTTCTCCCACAGTGCAACAGAGTTACCCAGACCTGAGCTAAAAATCCCACCACTCACAAAAGATTCATACTGATGTCAGAAGCCAGTCGTTGTGCCTTTTATCCTCTCCTGTGAAAGTCCTGGGTCACAAATATGATGGAGAATGCATGGACAACACTGTAACCTTGGTAACAGGTTCTCATCCATGTCAGCACTGTCATAGCAGTCACTACACTTATTAAAATACACAATACCTCCATGAATTAGAGACAAAATAATGAGAATAAATGCACTGAACCCAAGATGCTAACCAAACATATATGTCAATATAGATCCTTTGTTTAAATTATGAATTTCTGACTATAGTGGACCACCCTGGGGATCAATGTCAGATTCTGGGATTGGCCACACTCCTTAGTTGCTCACAGGTTCATATGATCACCTTGACTGATTGGCCAATTTGTTTTGCTCTGCCCTGAGTTCAGATACCAGCACTATCAACAAGTGGATCATGGAGTAAGAAGGAGAGTGTGAAACTTTTTTTCCTTTTCTCTGAGAATCCTGGGGGTAAGGCATGAGAGAGAACATTTCTACAAATCTAGATGTTCTGTGATAGGTTGTCATCAATGTAATAAACACATTGAGTGCATAAATGAATAAAACAGAAGATACAGGGAACAACCCCACCAAACATGTATGGACTGAACATCTATAGGTAAGTATAAATTCTATCTTTACAATATATAGAAATACTATGTTTTCCAAGTCTGGGTCTTGAATTCAGGACTAGTGAACAGACCTGACTTTTTTATCTTCATGAAAGGTGATATTCCCCTTTATGCATATTTCTGCAGATTTACCCAGAGCCTGAGTTAAAATCCAAAGCCTGTAAGAATAAACTGTGTGAATTGCAAGCTAGGAAATTAATTTTTTTCTCAGCATGGGGCTTGAACTCAGGTCGTGGCAACTCTGCCTCAGCTTTGATCACACTAGGATGGGGTGCAGCCACTGGACACACAGGTGCTTCTGGGATTCTACGCCCCCACGTGTTGCAGGGAAAACAATGCACAGAAAAAATGTGCCCTTTTATGTTTTCTTCCTTTGCACAGTGACCCTTCTGGGTCTGAATGACACTGTTGCAAAGGGTACTTCACCTTGCATTTCTGAAGGCTGGCAGACAATCGAGAAAGACATAGGCCCACGTGGCAACATAGGCCCTCATTTCGAATCCCCATACTGACACCAACTAATGGCAGGAGGTACTAAGAAACTGGTTCACATCCAAAGGAATAACACTGGAATTTTGTCAATGTCACAGTTGAATGAGTTGATCGTGAATGATGATCCTATAAAATTAAACAGCATCATTTCAGAAGGCTGATTGGTTTTATTTAATATTTATGAAGCATTAAAAGAATATTATTATTTACAGGAACACAATAATTTCAGGACACTGAGTCCTTTCATTAATATTTTAAGGATGAAAACAATATCATTAATAACATGGACGCATAATAAATACCCAGGAATTGGTAGGAATATAGTCTATATAACTGAATAATGTATAAACATCTCTGGCACTCTATAACACACACACACACACACACACACACGCACACACACACACACACACACACACATATATATATATTAGCATACTGCCATCTACATGTCAATCTGTTCTTCTTTGGTTAACTCCTGGGGTTCTAAGGTCCTGGGAACAACCCGCACATCAATTTCCCCCAGGATGGCATGTTTGCACTCACCCATTCATGAATTTGGCCTTGTAGGCCATGAATTCAGATGTCAGTGCTCCCAAACAATGAATCGTGGAGTAAGAAGATGATGGTGACACATGGTTTCTTTTACTGTGAATCTTCTGTGTGTCAGGTATGAAGTGGAATACATATGTAGACCTATATCCTATGTAGTCAATGTTTTATGTGCTATAATAGTCAATACAATAAATGGTCAATACATGAATAAAACAAAAAATAAAATAACTACACTGAATGCAATACGGAGTCAACATATGTATAAAAATATAAAACATATATGTAAATTGTGCATGAATAGGGTGTTTTCTAGTGCTGGTGATCGATTTCAAGCCTAAGGAACAGACTTGAATTTCTTGACTTTAAGGAAGCAAGCTTCCTCTTCCCACACAGTGCAACAGAGTTACCCAGACTATGAGTTCCAATACCAGTCCTGGTAGAAAAATGTCACCTTTATAGTATTTGAGGTCCAATTCTTAGGTATTTCATTATGCCTCCATTTGATGAATGTGATTGCTTAAATGCTTAATAAAATATTAACTAAAATCAATCAGTGTCGTGTAATATAATTGTGTATAATTTTATCCCAGAATCATTCAAGAACTGTTCATTCAATCATGACTTACATCACATTACATTGGTAATCATATGGATAGGAACAAGTTTCTTAGGATCTCCTACCATTTGGAGGTTGCACGACCAGGATTTGAATTGGGGGCTCCAGCTCCCACCACTTCAACCCGAGGATCGGGAACTCACCAGTCTGTCCAAGAACATCAACAAGAACAATGATTAGGCAGGCACCAGTGGCTCTCAGCAGTCCTCCTTGATACTTACAAGGCTGTGATAGGAGGATCATGGTCACAGTCACCCTAAGCAGGAAAATCCTTGAGACCCCTGTCCAACTTCAGTGCCAACAAAGCCAGAAACCTTGTGGCTCTAGTGTAGAGGACCAGCCTTGATCAAAAGCAGCTCATGAACTGTGCCCAGATCCTAAGTTCAAAGTCTGGGACTGGCAACAAACAGAACTACACAACAATCTGTGTAGCCATCCAGTTAAAGCAGGTCACCCTCTTCTCTCTAACTGAATTGGACAGAATTTCCTGGGAAAAAGGCTGGGAGAACCACTGTCATCTTGACTCTGCCCATGCGGCTTGCTTCACAGGATTCTGGCCACACCCCCACTCTTTCTGAACAATGGGATACAAGAATGGTGGCCATGCCCACATTCCATGCTGCCAGGTAGCACTGGGATTCCCTCTGTTAGTTTACACCACTACCAGCAGTTCAGGAAGGTAGAAGGGGCTGAGTCCTGAGGAAGATACTCGAGGTGACTTTGGAGTATAGTAGAAAATTGATGCTCCCACCCCCACCTGACCCCTCCTCTCCCTTCACGCAGTGCCAGGTTTCAAACCTCAATCAATGTCTAGCTGCCAGCCGGCCTAAATCCCCGAACTGGTCCCTGCCCCTAGTCTTCTGCTCTGGGCCCATGTGTCCACAATGCTGGTGCCATCGCTGCTGCCCCAATTGAAGCAGCTGCCAACAGCTTCTCCCAGCAGCACATGTGAGTTTCTGTCCCAACAACAACCTACCCTGGGTCAAACACCCCTCTTGGGGCACCATGACCCCCCTGCTTTTTTCCTCTCCACGGCGCTGATGAGCCACCTTTCTGTCTTGAGGATTTCTGAGATAGAAACTAAAAATATGCTCAGGCTGGGCTGGATCATGGTCCTCCTATGAAAGGTATGCTCCACCAGGCCTGGTCCTCTGTAATTGGGATGGTAGACATGTGGTGTCATGCTCAGTCATCGGTGTAGATGGATTATCCTAAACTCAGTCCATAGCAGCGGATTTTTGACCACACGTGAAGCTCTTGGTAGGGCCTCAACCATTGGACCGCAGTATCCTCAGAGGACAGTTGTGAGGAAACAAGGGATTTATACAGAGCGATCTCTGGAAAAGAGAGGGAACGGCCTTCAGATAAGGTTTTGGCAATTCTGTGAGCATATGACAGGAAGATACCAGAAAGGGCTCAGGTGGGGCCTGTTATTAATCATGCAACAGGTGTGGGATTATGAACCGAAACATGGCTCTCTTTCATTATTACCCTATCCCAATGAGGAAGGGGATCCTTCACTTTGTTCAGTTTTGCAGCTGGGGAAACCGAGGCACACAGAAGCCAGGTGGTCTACTTATGACCTCAAGTTCACAGGAAGCTCGGCCTGACTTCTCTACCATGCTCCCTAGGACAATGGGTGCTATTCAGTCCACTTCTTGTGGTGGGAAGTCCACTTCTTTCAGTCGTGGTTCTTGAACTCTAGGATTGGGCACTGTTCCCCAGTTCCTCAGCTCAAGGTTAGCGCTTTATCACTTGATCCCACAGTGCCACTTCCAGTTTTCTGGTGGTTCTATATAAGATTCTCAAACACGTTCCTCCCAGGGCTGTCTATTAACCATGATCTTCATATCTCAGCCTCCAGTGTAGTTAGGATTAGAGTTTTATGCCACTGGCACCCGATTTAAGTGTAATTCTGATTTTCTCTCTCTCTCCCTCTCTCTCTCTCACACACTGTCGCTCTCAGGAACGGGTAGAATGGGTGCTGTAGGAGGTGGGCCAACGTCCCCAGGTAGCTGGAACCCAAGATGGCTCACTCATTCTGGAGCTGGGCTCTTGGTCGGGAGCTGTCTCTTTCTGCGTGTTGATACATCTCCATGAGATAAGCCCTCTGAGACCTTGCAAGTCTGTCAGGGTTATTCATTTTCCATCTAGCCTTACTGGATTTATTATATTGTATTCTTTTCTACATTATTTTCTAACACCTGGCCAATATTATGGTACATAGTTACTGAATGAAAATGTAATGTCAACTTAAGAAAGTCATTTAGGGCTCTGGGAATGTGGCTTCATGATATGATGATTGCCTAGCATGCATGAAACCCTGAATTCAATTCCTCAGTACCACATAAACAGAAAAACACTGGAAATGGTGTTGTGCCTCAAGTGGTAGAGTGATTGCCTTGAGCAAAGAAGCAAAAAAAAAAAAAAACCCAAACCAAAAAACATTTAATTAGTAAATGCAAAACAAAGAACCCATACTTGGAATATATAATTGCTCCTGCCATACTGACACCTGACAATAGTCCATAATTCATGTACCTTTTCTAATATTAGGATATTGTGTTGAAAAAAGTTTTGTTCATTAGGTTACAGCAATTAATGTCTTGAATGTGCTTAGATGTCAGGTGAAGATTAATTCTGGAAATTCAAAGATTCCAGGTTTTTGAACGGTCTCTGCTAATCACAATGAGAAGGGTAGTCTAAGCGAGATTTGGAAATCTTTTTGGTTATTCATGGCACCACAACGGCAGAGGCAAATTAACAGTTGTGACAGAAGAGAAGGAATAACTCCAGAGTTAATGAATAAATGATAGTTACTAATGTATGCCAGAAAAGTTTATAGAGAATGATTTTTGGTTATTGAACAAATAGTTATCAAATAGTCTTATTCCTCATTACCTTTAGCATTCTAAATCTCTTAGGCTACTTCTTAATCTCTGCGTAATACATGTATCTCCTTCTGTGCTGTTTTTTCTTACCTTAACTTCTTTGCTTTCTAAAAATCTCAGTCTTTCTATATTTCTCTATGAACATTTCCTGATACTAAATACACCTACTCAGACAGCAGAGAATGCTAATTAAGGGTCCGCTCATGAGTTATTAATGAAACAACATAGAAAAGGAGGACATATTTATTGTTACCTCAAATTTTCTGAAAAACTGCAATGCCATCATTTGATTCAAATTTCCATTATTTGTCTACATAGTGTCGTTCATTGCACATAAATGCAAATGTGAGCTGGGTGCTGGTGGATCACGCCTGTAATCCTAGCTATTCAGGAAACCAGAGGATTGTGGTTCAAAGACAGACTGGTCAGGAATGTCCATGAGACACTTATCTTCAATTAATCACCAGAAACCAGGAAGTGGTGCTGTAGCTTAAGCGGTAGAGCACTCAATTTGAGCAGAAGAGGTGAGGGAGTGCGCCCAGGATCAGAGTTCAAGCCCCACAACCAACAAAAAGTGCAAATATTACCTTAAGTTTCCCCAAAAGGAAGAACAAGATCAATAATCTTCCCAAGCAGAAAAAAATAATTTCAAAATGATTCAGTGCACCTACTTTTGCTGAGTTATTTAAGTTATGGCTTCTTTGCTAGACATATTCTCTTCCTTTATAAATTGTCAAATACTAACTTTACAATAAACTTCATCTAATATTTTTTGTTTCAAAAGAGAAGTCTATACAGTTGATGTCACTCAGCTTTCTTACTATCTTAATTCAAAGCCAAACCAGGCAGGAGAGTCTGTCAAACTCTTACCGCAAATTGAACACCAAAATACCAGAAGTGGAGTTTTGGCTCAAACAGTAGATTGCTAGCTTTGGGGGCAGGTGGGCAGGAAAGACAACTGTTGAGGGACAGGATCCAGCCTCTGGGTTCAAGCCCCAGAACCAGCACAAACTAAACAAACAAGCAAACAAAAATCCCAGATTTTTCTTTGGGGCCCTCCTTAAAGGTGTACTGGTCAGAGAAGAGGCTTCTTTTGCTGATCATATTGACTGGATCCCGCTTTTTTGGAATCCTTATTACTCTGGAGAACTCAGGACCAGACCAAAGGAATTGATAACTGACTCCTGCATTGAGAATCATCTCAGGGGTGAAATATCCATCTATAAGACACTTTAAAACCTCTATGTCTTTGTTCCTTTGCAGGAGAACACTTTTAAAACAACGTTATTTCCTTTTGTTCTATACTGGCCTTCAAATGGTACATTATTTCTTTTTGTAACACTATGAACTAGAAGTTTACAGAAAAAATTTATATGCGTAAAGAACACACTCAAAAAGCCAGGGACAGAGTTTCCTTCAAGCCTTGGGATACTTTTCTTGTACAGTAAAAAGGAAAGCACAAGGTAACTTGAACTTTGTTTTTCCTCTATGTTCCATTCCTCTCCTGGGGTCAGTAACAGTTACTTCCAGTAACAATCGATGGTGCTGCTTGAGGTATAATGAATGTTTTCTGGCTTCACTGCAATAAGACGAGAACACCTATGGACCTGAGGTAAAACGTGTTTCAGAGACAATTTAGTAAAGAGAAAATATGAAATTTATATTGCTTTAAATATATTATACATGAGTACATTGAGTTCAAACTTTAAGTTCTCTGTTAGTTAAGGCGAATTTTAAATGGGAAGACGGTTTTCAGAACATTCTTTTTGTGAGTGTATGTGCTGTTCATCATTTCCCAAGTGTACATGAGCTAACAGTAAGGAAACAATAGCAATAATAGGAGAAAGAGAAGTTCTGTTTTTAAGTATAAGGGTTCAATACAATATAGAAGACTACAAATAAGCAACATTGAAACAATAAAGCCAAGTCCAGTATGTAGATTTATGAGAGTGATATACAGAAAGCAAGACTGCTATGTGGAACCTGAAGTATGAGGCCACTCCCATTCTAAATCATGCTTGCTAATCATGCAACTTTGTAGAAAGTAGAATGGAAGAATAATTCTGTTTTCAATGCAAGTCAGATATAAAAGCATGGATTTAACTGGAAAAATGTCCATCTTGTGAGAGCAGGGATTATGCTAGCAATAAACTGTTGGTTAAGATCTCATTTCATTTTTTTTTCTTTACACACACACACAGACACACAGACACACAAACACACAGACACACACACACACACACACACACACACACACACACACACACACATATATTTGTTGGCGGTTGTCTTGGCACTTGAACTCTGGGCTTGCGAGCTGTCTCTCTGCTATTCAGCTCAAGCTAATGCTCTACCACTTGATCCACATTGCCAATTCTAATTTTCTTTTAGTTAATTTGAGAAAAGAGTCTCTGGGCCTTTCCTACCGGGGCTGGCTTTAAACCTCAATCCTCATATCTCACCATGACCCAGCTTACGATCACATTCCTAACAGTGTACACTCAAGATATGTAATGTGTCTGTTCATCTATCTTTATAAGAATTCTTTAGTTAAGGCTGAGGAGGTGTCTCAGAGGTACAGCGCTTGCCTCGCATGCATGAGGCCCTTGGTTTGATTCCTCAGCACCACTTAAGCAAAAAAGAAAAAAGCCGAAATTGGCGCTGTGACTCAAGTGGTAGAGTGTTAGCCTTGAGCTGAACAGCTGAGGGACAGAGCTCAGGCCCAGAGTTCAGGCGCCATGACCAGACACCCCACCAAAACAAAAAAAAAGAATTCTTGAGTTAAAAATCTGGGCTACAGCTTAGACATTACCCTCACAAAAATGTTTGTCATTTAAAAGTTGATACTCCTGGAGAAATAAAACCTAAGAATGTAAAGGAGTCTGGGAAGTTCAATTGGCATCCAGCCTGGGCAGAACACTCTTTGCAACAGTATATAAAATTAAGCAGTCAAAATCTGGATTGGAAGAATGGCTCAATTGATGGAATACCAGTCATGAGCAAGACTGCTGAATAAGAGCTTGAGGCTTTTGCATATATACATACAAACATACACATACACCCAGAGGCACTTATATGTCCACACACAAATACACAAATGAAACAACTCTCAGAATGTGTAGAAAAGTTAGAAAACAATAAATATATGTCCTGAACAAGACTAGAATCAAGTGATAATTTTTAATATTTGAAAGTCCTCAAATGAACTTCCTTCAAATAAGTTTGAGAATATTATTTTGGTAGGGATCAGAGATAGTAAGAATCAATAATCATTATTAAAGGGATCAGATCCATGGAGGAATGAATCAGAGATCTGGCAGGTGCATCTGAAAATGTTCATACCCTGTATCAAATTTTAGAACATCTTTGAAAATAGTAGATAAAGTCTAAGCAGTCACTCTGGTGTATAATATCACTGAAGAAGTTCAGAATTGGTAGTCTGTATCTAGATTAAATAAACCAAGAAACTATGGCAGGGCAATGTGATACAAGCTTAGAATTCTTGCACTAAGATTAAGACAGGAGATTAGAGAATGGAATTACGTAGTGATATGTTCCCTGGACCAGGTAATTTTGTCTTAATAAAACAAAAAGAAACAAGAAAGGAATACATAGTTGGACATTTGGGCTAATTTTGTCATTATGTTTTGAGAAGTCAAATTTCCTGTTGAAATGCAACTCATACTTAATCCTCACTTGTGTTTTAAATTCTCTCTTCATTACAGAACATTCTTAGATGCAAAATGACTCATGATTCCCATCCAAAATTTGAAAAAATAAGTTATCATCATTCTGTTGTAACCCAAAGAAATGATGAAGAATTACACAAGCTTAAGCTTGGAAAAATAGCAAAGTTCGTTTAATGAAGGATTTTGAAGATCTTGCTAAATTAGAATTTAGATTTAAAATATTTTGGTTTTGTTTGTAATTTTATATTCTATAGGATTCTACAAAATTGTTTTTAAGTAGAGGGTTTAATTGACATTCACAAATGATTTTGCATTCTATGTGCCTAGAATATTCTTTCAAGAACTTGGTTAATAGATAATTCCAACAGTTCATGTATGAAACGATAATGTGAATGTTGTAGACAGAGTTGCCAAAAAATTAATGATATTAATTTATAAATTTAGAATAAGAGCAATTTTTGGAGTCTTTGGTATAACATGGGATGAAGAGAATAATCGTGTGACATCTTCTTTCTTCTACCTGTATGTAACACAGGAAGCAATTTCCTTAATTATTTGCTACTGTATACACTGAGAAAATTGTTACGTTTGGGGTTTGATTTTATTTTTGTTTTTGTTTTATTGGTTTGTCCTAGGGCTTTTACTCTGGGCCTGGACACTGTCTCTGAGCCTGTTTATGCTCAAGGCTCGTGCCCTACCACTTCAACCTCAGTGCCACTTGCGTCTGGCTTTTGCTGAGAAGATTATTGGTGATAAGAATCTAGGGAATATTCTTGCCTGGGTGGGCTCTCAACTGTAATCTTCCGATCTTAGCATCCAGAATTTATATGATAGCTAAAAATTATAAATATAAATAATATTTGCAAGTGTTCTGATCTCAAATATACCAGTGGGGGGAAAATGATGCAACCCAGTTTATTTTGGTGTTCTTACCAGAACATGAATGGCATCACATTAGCAGCGTTGTATTTTTTCACAGTAGAGATAAGCTATTCATCATATGAATTAAGTGAAGTTTGAGATGCACCCTAAAAGTTGGAGAATTTTGGGCTAGGATGACTCTATATCATAAATATTGGTATTGGTGGTCATAAAAATAATAGCTTATTGTGATAAACTATTGCTTACTCTTGAAGAATTAATTATTACCGATGCTACATAGTTTTATCCTCTACCAGAACATGGTTATTTTTCTATTGTCTCTCAATCTGTAACACCCCATTGGAAAATGCATCTATTGCAGAATTACATAACATGCAAGCCGGTATTGTTTTGAATCTCTCAGGTACAGAATCTTCAGAATTTGAAAATGAGTAATTACTAGTCATTCGAATGTTGACAAACCCATATATTCTGTCTTCTTAACAACTTATTTACTTTTACAAGTTATTTGTTTCCATAGAATTAAACTGTTTTCGCTTTTAGTATGAGAAAGTACTATATTTATTCTTTTTTCAAAATATTGGTAAGTATATTGTGAAAATATTGTCTAGTCGGATAGCATTCAAGTTGATGGTCCTCTGATTAAAAAGGGGTAATTAATTCAAATTAGACACCAAACGGTATGGATTTTTAAAAAGTTACTACATAAAGAATAATATGTACTTTACCAATACAGTGAAATTTTATTTCATGCAGCTTATTTTTTAAATTTAATTTTATTGTCAAAGTGATGTACAGTGGGGTTACAGTAATTTTAAGGTAGTGAATACGTAACTCTTCAAACTTGTTACCGCCTCCCTCATTTTCTTCACAGTTTTCCTTCACCCCAGTACCCCTCACAAGTTGTAATGTACATTTCCAACATATTGTCTTGTGAGTATTGCTATTGCATTGGTTTGCCTTTGTCCTTTGTCTCACCATTTTGTTGTTCCTCTTCCCTTCCCTAATTAAGGTAAATATATACACAATACACAGGCTACCAAAATCAAATACAGCAGGGAAAACAGCATAGGGGAAAACCCCAAAAGAAAATGGAAATCACATAGTACATTAAAAACAACAATCGCAAATAATACTCTCTGTTTCCATATCTTGGAGTTCATTTTGCTTAGCATCAGATTATAAGGTTATATATATGCATAACAAAGCCACTGGAAAATAGTAGTTTCATGGACACTATATCATGAAAACAACATGTTAACCGTTTTTGATATTAAAGGTGGAGTTAGGATTTATGAACTTGTGTTTCTAATAAAGGAATTTCAAAAGAGTTTTAAAATTATGACAGGTTTTTCTGGGAAGGTGGCTCAGTGGTAAGAGCGCTTGCCTTGCATTCCTGAGGCCCTGGGTTCGATTCCTCAGCACCACATAAGCAAAAAGAAAAATAAGCCGAAAGTGGTGCTGTGGCTCAGGTGGTAGAGCGCTAGCCTTGAGCTCAAGAGCTGAGGGACAGTGCCCAGGCCCAGAGTTCAGGTCCCACGACTGGACACCCCCAAAAAATTATGACAGGTAAATTTTAATTTGTTCAAACTTTTTAACAACTTAGCCTATTATGAAAATTTAAAATTTCTTGGGAAAATAGGCTTTCATGCAAAGTAATCAATGGAGACTTAGCTGAGAGGGAGCAAAGTGGGTGAAGATGGCTCATTTTCATACTAAACAAACAAACCTCAGAACCCTTGTTATAAGTCCTGTAGGTTCCCTTGAGAATTGTCCTTACCCAGGAAATCTACTCACTGTGTGAAACAAGGTTGTAGTGGAATTTAAATTCAATGTTCTTAAAAAAAAATCAAAATTTGTGTATTGACTTTAATTATCAAACAGTAATTCTCTGAAAAAGATAATTTGGGTCAAAATATTTAGGGAAAAAGTGCACTCAAAAATGTTTGTAATACGTTCCACAATGTCTTTGCATGTGAAGCACTGAACTACAGAAAAATACCTGATTGGATACTTGAAACCAATGATTTCACATTTCTTAGTAGCTCAAAAATATAATATCCTTATTAACATAAGGATATTATTTTATATATATATATATATATATATTTGGCTTATTACATAAGCCAAAATGTTTTGGGATCAGAAAAGAATTGAGCAAAGTGAAAAGGCCAGAAAACACGTTCTTAGAAGCCCTAGCTAAGCATATTGGCTTCAGCAGTGGAAGGAGGCCAAACTTTTTGATATATTGTCTTAATATTTTTGCTACCTAAAGTGATTTTACAGAGCCTATTTAGCTCACTACAATTTAGAATGGATTGAATGAAGACATGAAAATAAATTCCACATCCAAATAAAAGAGTTTTAAAAGAGAAACCGTGAAGATGTAGCAGTGGGGAAGGACTTATAGTCCTTCACCTTCACTAGACTTGAATCCAAGAATCTGTGATTAGTTGGAAATCACGCAAGAGCTAAGAGAAAGACAGAGACATAAGACATAGGAGCATTGTCCTTTTGTAACAGACACTGTCATCCAAGGTATGGATCATTTAACTCTATTCTTTTCCATACATCCTTCTGAGCAAATGCAAGACCAAGAGAAAGATAATCTATTGAAATAATTTTTGAAAGAATAACTTCACTGATCCTGATATGGTATCTAAAGAGAGTCTTAAGAGAGAAGATAAAAGTGAAGTATTCTTCGGTTTCCTCTAAGCATCTTGTTAGCAAAGTATATCTTTGAGGTTAGAAGTGATTGAACCAAAAAGTGGTGGAGTACCCATTTTTTTTCTAAATTTTATTTTATTTGTGAACATACTGTACAGAGGGGTTACAATTACATGGGCAAGATAATGCATACATTTCTTACCAAGCATTGCAGCCTCCTCCGTTGTTGTTTACCCTTCACCTCCCTTCCCAGCCTCCCCCCTCCCTCCCACCCAACCCTTCCCCCCCTCCCCCCACCCAATCCTTCCCCCCCTCCCCCCGCCACCCACATTGTAAAGATCGTTTTTAACATGACAATTTGTACTTCTCATTGTTGCAACAGGTCCACCTGAATCCTTAAACTACTTGTTTTTCCCCATCTCCTCCACAAGTTATACTGACATCAAATATAGTGAAAGCGGGGGTTATACTGTGGGGGAGGTACATACAAAGCAACAAAGAAATAATCTTATAAATGCGTTAGAAACACATGCATGAAAGAAAAAAAAAACATTAAAATACCTATCTAAGGATTCATTTTCCTAACATCACATTATCTGACTTTTTCCGCTTGACTCATACATATATTAGATATTGCAAATAAGGGAAACCATGGGACCTATGTTTCTTTTTGCCTGGCTTACTTCACTTAATATAATTTTTTCCAAGTTTTTCCATTTCCTAACAAATGGGGCAATGTCATTCTTTCTGATGGAGGCATAGAATTCCATTGTGTATATATACCACATTTTCTTGATCCATTCATCTACTGAAGGGCATCTGGGTTGGTTCCATATCTTAGCTATGGTAAATAATGCTGCAATAAACATAATTGTGCTGGTAGCTTTAGTGTGGTCTTGTTTGTAAACATTTGGGTAAATGCCCAAAAGTGGGATTGCTGGGTCATAGAGGAGCTCTATGTGAAGTCTTTTGAGGAACCTCCATACTACTTTCCAAACTGGTTGAACAAGTTTACATTCCCACCAACAGTGCAGTAAGGTTCCCTTCTGTCCACATCCCCTCCAGCATCTGTTGTTGTTAGAGTTCTTGATTTTTGCCATTCTAACTGGAGTGAGGTGGTATCTCAATGTTGCTTTGATTTGCATTTCTTTTATGGGTAGGGAGTTTGAGCATTTCTTCATGTGTCTATTGGCCATACTTCTTTCTTCTACAGAGAAGTTTCTCTTCATGTCTTTAGCCCACTTATTTATTGGGCAGTTGTTTCTTTGAGGATTTGTTGTTCGGGGATTTAATTTTTTGAGTTCCAAATATATTTTAGATATGAGACCATTATAAATTGTATGGCTAGTGAATATCTTCTCCCAATCCGTGGGCTTTCTAGTGATCTGGCTAGGTATGTCCTTGGCCAGGCAGAAGCTCTGCAATTGCATGCAATCCCATTTGTCCAACCTTTTTTTGATTTATTTTTTGTGTTTCTGGGTCTCTATTAAGAAAATTTCAGCCTGTGCCAAGGACACTTATGGTTTCTCCTATTCCATCCTGTAATATTTTCAGAGTGTCTGCTTTGACTCCGAGGTCTTTAATCCATTTGGAGTTGATTCTGTTGCAGGGTGATAAATAAGGATCTAGCTTTAGTTTTCTACAAGTAGTTAATGAATTTTGCCAGCACCATTTACTGAAGAGTCTGTCTTTCTTCCATTCTATTTTTTAGCTCCCTTATCGAAAATTAGATGGCTATGGGACTGTAGGTTCATTTCTGTGTTTTCAATTCTATTCCGTTGGTCATCTTTTATGTTTTACTTCATCTTTCCCTATTTGGATTCCCTTTAAATTTGCATCTTGTCTTATTGTCCCAGCTAGCTTTCTAATACTAAGTAGTTGAAGAGGATTTGAGAGACCAGACATCCTTATCTCTTTCCTGAATTAATAAGAAATGGCTTTAACTTTTCAACATTAAGTATAATGCTGGCTGTAGGTTAATCAATTCTTAGCAGAATGAAGAGCACTGGAGCAATATCAGTTCCAAATTTCAAACTATACTAAAAAGCCACAATAATAAGAAGAGCTTGGTACTGACACAAGAACAGTTTTGAGGAGCAATGGAATAGGACTGAAGACTCAAACATAAACACACTGACATATTGCCACCTAATCTTTGACAAGGGAGCTAAAAAAATAGAATGGAAGAAAGACAGCGTTTTCAGTAAATGGTGCTGGTAAAATTGGTTATACACCTGTAGAAAACTAAAGCTAGATACATATATATATTTATATATCATATATATCATGAAGGGTGACATATATATATACATATACATATATATACATATATATATATATATACATATATATATATATATATATATATATATATCTTAATAGAGAACCAGAAACAAAACAAATCAAAGAGAGGTTGGACAAATGGGATTGCATGGAACAGCAGAGCTTCTGCAAGGTAAAGTTCATAGACAGCAAGATCAATAAAAAGCCCACTTACTGGGAGAAGTTCTTCACGAGTCAGAAAACAGACAAAGTCTTATATATAAAATATACTTAGGACTCAAAATCATAAATACCCCAACAACACATCCTCAAAGGAACAACTGTCCAATATCTAAGTTGGCTGAAGATTTAAAGAGAGACTTCTTTGAAGACAAAATAAAAAGTGTCCATTAGACACATGAAGAAAAAAAATATATATATATATATATATATTTGTAATTTGGAGAGTGGAAGGGATATAGCAGAATGCTTAAATGGGGATTCAGGTTGACCATTGTGATAATGAGATGTACAGGACACTGTGCAGAAAATGAATTTACAATCTCAGGCAGGGGTCGAGGAGGGAGGAGTTGGAGATGTAGGGAAGGAAAGGATGGTAGGAGAAAAACAAAGGAGGAGGTAACAATGCTGTATACGAAATGTACTCATTACCTAGTCCTGTAACTCTGAACCCTCTGTACAGTATTTTTACAATAAAAATATATAAAAAAAATCTCTGCCTGCTGTAGATTTCCAGTGCTGCCCTAAGAATTGCATTTTCTGCCTATTCTGGCTGTGGTTAGGTCCACCTGCCCAATGGATCAGCAGTCTTCAAGGCATCTTGGTCTTCCAGTGGGACTTGGATTATCCAGTGGTGGTTGGAACCAGACCAAGGACAGGAAAAAACCACTTCCAGGACATGGCTTCCTCATTGCCCAGGCAACTAGGATTGCAAGCAGAATTTCTCTGAATTTGACTCCAGAAAACTATCAGTGAACCAAAAGGCAAGTCCACCAAACACCTCACTCCTCCCCCCCCCCCCATTTCCTCCTTTCTCCCTCCCTGGGAAAGTGTAAAACAATTTTGCAGGTTTTGACACACACACAAAATGCCCACCATCTCCCATGGTAAACTTGGTTTCAAGTCACTAAGTCATGTCAACGGATAATGCTGCATTCATTATTCTGGACAACATCTTCAGGTTGTTTGATGCTTTAATTTGTTGTTGTTGTTGTTGATGTTGTTGGTAGGGGTGCCTGAACTCTGGGTCTGGGTGCTGTCCCTGAGCTGTTCAGCTCAAGGCTAGCGCACTACCACTTTAGCCACAGTGCCACTTCCAGTTTTTTCTGCTTATGTGGTGCTGAAGAACTGAACCTAGGACCTCATGCATGCAAGACAAGCACTCTACTACTGAGTCTTCTTCCAGCCCTAATGATTTAATTCTTTAAAATTTCTTTTTGTCAGTCATGGGCCTTGAACTCAGGGCTTGGGTATTAACATATCCCAGAGTTCTTTAGCTCAAGGGGAGCCCACTCCCAATTGAGTTACAGTGCCACTTCCTGTTTGGAGATAACTGACTCACAGACTTTCATGCCAGGATTTGCTTTGAACAGATGAATTTTTAAATTATATTTCTCCTAGGTGTTTATTGGAACATTACAGTTTTTCTGGAATTTAAAGTTTTCTGTAAACGTTTGTCTTCAAGTAATCCAAAAGCATTAAATATTACATTTCGAAGCTATCCTTTAGCACATCCATTTTGAAATTATTATCTCAAGATGAAATTCTAATTCTTTGTAGTAACAACCCATTAAAGTCCAAATGGGAAATATGCTAATTTCAGCAGCCTTGGCTCTCCTTCCTCTTTTTTTCTCTCCAGTATCTTTTCTTGTTTTGGAACAAGTGTCATGGACTGTCCAACCAATCAAAAGGAAGATTATTCCATTAATTTAATAGAAAAGGAATCCAGCCTACCTGCATCTCAAGGGAACTTTGAGTATAATGTTAATCTAATAGTGGATTTTCAGTCATTTCGATAATTTTTTGTTTAACCACTCATTAAAGCGGTTCCAAAAGGCAAGATTCAAAAATCATGTTCTGCTTTCTAAGAATGTTAAAAAAGCTAGTAATTCAACAAAGATTACATGGTGAAGAATTTCTCTTTTATCGTAGCCCTTACCACTGATCCCTTCCCTTCAAACTTGTAGATTTGTTCAGTTTTCTTGTTCCAGCATTCATTTTGGATTTGCTTCAGTAATATCCTTGTAGTATTTGACAATGAAATTCCATTTATTGTTAGAGAGCTCAATTCATATTGCCAAAGGCAGACTCATGAGCAGTTCATAAAGCATAAACTATTGAGAATCATTAACATGGTCATATGAAAATATTCCATAAATTAATATAAGTGCCACATAAATGTGCATCTTAATATACTTTTAAAAATGCAAAGTAGTATATATGTCATAAAATAATTCAGATCACTGGTAGAAGAGATTAAGCTAAAATTTTTATTTATATCATCCCCAATATTTTGTCAAATTTTCTTTTCTCATCAACATTCACCTTAGGGCCTGCTTTTCCTAGCAACAAGTTATAAGTTCATATCCTTGGATTTTAGTCCCCTCTGAGTAACCTCTTTTCTTTCCACCACTAGTTAGTCCCTCATGTTAAATACCTGAGGAATAACGTCCCATTGTGCCTGCAAGAAAAGTACCCAAGTCGACTGTCTGTGCCTACTCTTGCTTTGCTTTGTTTGTGAATGTGGTAGCAGAGACAGGGGTGTCAGAGATCAGGTGGCTGGAACCATGGTGTTAAGAATTATGGGTAGCAAAATGAGTAGCAGAGAATAGGATACCAGGGAAAGGATAATTGTGACTGTAATTGCTGAGTTGTATTGGCAGTAAATTTTGTAGCAGCAACAGCTTTGCAGGGGTTGGGGTAGCTAATACATGTATCCAGAACAATTTAACAGTGTCAAGGAAGCACAGACAAAATGAAAGATAAAAGTTGTGAAGCATTGTGGGAATTCTTTCTCTACCCATTCTAAAAACATAGAGGAGGGTTATTTTAAACTAAAACTACAAAAGAAAATTTAAGGTCTTGGTGCTAACAAATCTGTCCAGGTGTTATTACATTAAATAGAGAATTCAAAATGGTTTTTCTTCATGAATACAGAGATCAAAGATATTATAATTCTTATTTCAAAATGCAAAATAAAAGGGAAAATTAGTCAGGAGGTAAAATTCATATTGAATGTTAATATTTAAGCAGAAAAGAAGATCCTAGATGGCAGACTAAAGACAAAGCAATATTAGAGCATTATATGTTCAATAATAATTAAGAAACTTTAATTGAAAAATTGAGCTAGAATGTTCACATCAGGAAAAGGCAAGCAATCAGAGTCTACCACCAACAAAGAAACATCATAATGTATATCTCAGAAAAAGGAACCAAGTTCCTTATCCTTGATGTCAATGATACACATAACCCCCCTTACAAACACACACACACACACACACACACACACACACACACACACACACACACACACACACACGAATTATGCAACAGCTCAAGCTACTCACATCCATTCAACATGAGTCAAAGATCTTCTTGTAATACTTGAAACTTTAAATTTTGAAGTCTTACTCTGAAAACATTACAGGAAGGAATAGGAGAAACCTTAGGTCTCCTTGGCACAGGCCGAAATTTTCTTAAAATAGACCCAGAAATACAAAAAATCAAAGACAAATGGGACAAGTGGGATTTCATGAAATTGCAGAGCTTCTGCATGGCAAAGGACATAGCTAGCCAGATCACTAGAAAGCCCATGGATTGGGAGAAGATCTGCACTAGCCATACAACGGATAAGGGTCTCATATCTAAAATATACCTGGAACTCAAAAAATTAAATCCCTCAACAACAAATCTTCAGAGAAACAACTGCCCATTAAATAAGTGGGCTAAAGACTTAAAGTGAAACTTCACTGAAGGGGAAAGAAGGATGGCAAATAAACACATGAAGTAATACTCAACCTCTCAAGCCATAAAAGAATTGCAAATAAAAACAACATTGAGGTACCACCTTACCCAATTAGAATGGCTTTAATCAAATACTCTAATAACAACAGATTCCAGAGGGGATGTGGACAGAAGGAAACCTTACTGCATTGTTGGTGGGAGTGTAAAGTTGTTCAACCACTTTGGAAAGCAGTATGGAGGTTCATCAAAAGACTCCACATAGAGCTCCCCTATGACCCAGCAATCCCACTTTTGGGCATTTACCCACATGATCACAAACAAGATCATAGTAAAGCTATCAGCACACCTATGCTTATTGTAGAATTATTTACCATAGCTATGATATGGAACCAACCCAGATGCCCCTCAGTAGATGAATGGATCAAGAAAATGTGGTATATATACACAATGGAATTCTATGCCTCCATCAGAAAGAATGACATTGCTTCATTTGTTAGGAAATGGAAAGACTTGGAAAAATTATATTAAGTGAAGTAAGCCAGACCCAAAGAAACATAGGTCCCATGGCTTCCCTTATTTACAATAACTAGTATATGTCTGAGGCAAGCAAAAAAGTTCAGATAAATGGTGCTAGTGAAATGAACCCTAAGATATGTATTCAATTTTTTTTATTTTGTGCAGTTATTTCTAACATATTTTTAAGATGATATCTATATTGCTTTTTATGTCTCTCCCCCTGCTTTCACTGTATTTGATGTTGGTACAATTTGGGTAGGAGAAGGGCATAAACAAATCGTTTAACTAGGGGTACAGGTGGACACATTGCAACAATGAGATATACAAGTCATTATGTCGAAAAATGAACTTTACAACTTTGGTGGAGGGAGGAGGTGTTTGGCCATCTACTTTCCAGCTGATCTATAGGTATAGAAGCAAAACGTAATACAAAGCAATACAAACCAGTTCTTACTATAAATAATTTTTCTCTGAACATCTTAAAAATCAATTCTGACAACATGCAATAAAAAAATCCCTAAGTTAAAACATTCTTCTAGACAAATTGAAGAAATACTGAGAACAAGTATTTTAAGAATAATTTCAGAGAGCTTGAACTCAGGGCCTGGGTTCTCTCTCTGACATTTATTACTAAAGACTAGTGCTGCCACTTTGAACCACAGTGCCACAGTAAAGTCTCACCAATTTTCCTCTCCATACTGGCTTTGAACTATGATATAGATGTTTCAGCTCTCTGCGTAGCTAGGATTATAGGCATGAGCCCTTGCACCTGGCTAGAATAATTGCTTACCTGAGACAGAGGCCAGTTAGTATTAAATGTCATTCATGTTTAACTTTGTAAAATAAAGTTAACTGAAATGCCTTCCACTAGAAATAAGGAATTAAATGTGTAGATGTGTTACAAAGTTCTTACCAAAAGATACATATTTTCCTTGCTTTGTTGTTCTTCCAAAATTGTTTGCTTTCCCGAATCATATCTTATCTTTCCTTGCTGATTTCTTTAGTTTATTTCATACATGCCCACAGCTCCTTCAACTATCATTTCTTATGTGAAGAACTTGCAAATATCTATTTTCAGTCCAAACTCCTTGTATGCACCTCTCATCCATATATTCAACTGACATAAAAACTAGTGAAACAGTAATCATCTCTTACCATTACTGGATATTAAAGTGTAAGTAAAATTTAAGAAAATAAAGAATAACATAAATAAATATAACATGATTTTAATAGTAATGCTAAACATAAATAAAACGTTGATTATTTTCCGGAGCAATTTAATAAAAACCTCAAGGAAAAGAAATCAACTTTTTTGAGTGCTGATATTATGGTTTAAACTTAGGACCTTACCTTGTCACTTAGGCTTTTTCCCTCAAAGTCTGTGCTCTGTATTTGAATGACAGCTCCCCTTCCAACTTTATTTGGGGGATTATATAGAGGTAAGAATCGCATGTAATAAAAAACATTTGGGTCCCTATCTTGGGGTTCGTTTCACATAACATCCTCTTATAGGGTACCATGTACAAGTTACTCCAAGTAAGATTAACCATGGGACCTGTGGTTATTTGAGCCTGGCTTAATCACTTAATATAATTGTGTCTGCGTCTTTCCCTTTCCTAGCAAATGGGGAGATGCCATTTTCTCTGATTGGAGGCATAGAATTCCAGTGTGTGTGTGTGTTTGTGTGTGTGTGTGTGTGTGTGTGTGTGTGTGTGTGTGTGTGTGTGTGTATCACATTTTCTTGATCCATTCATCTACTGAGGGGCATCTGGGTTGGTTCCATATCTTAGCTACGGTAAATAATGCTGCAATAAACATAGTTGTACCGGTAGCTTAGTATGGTCTTGTTTGTGATCAGTTGGGTAAATGCCCAAAAATGGGGACTGCTGGATCATAGGGTGGCTCTAAGTGAGGTCTTAGAAAACTTTATATCAAGTGAAGTAAGCCAAAACCAAAGAAACATTGGTCCTATGGTTTTCCTTATTTGCAATAACTATTATATGTCTGGGACAAGCATAAAATTTCAAAAGCTATGTCCATATGACCAGATAAGATGCTGTTAAACGAAATGAACCCCAAGATAGGATTTATAATCTACCAAGTGTTTTTTTTTTCTTTTTATGTTCCTCCCCCATGGTTTAATCTTTGTTTTCACTGTATTTAGTGTCGGTGCCCTGCATCTTGTATACACCCTTCTCTAGCTTGGGGAGGGGAAGGGACAAAACAAAATAGATAAATAGTGATACAGGCTGACGCATTGTAACAATGAGATGCACAAGACACTATGTTGAAAAAGTATCTTTACAATATGGGTGGGGAAGAGGGGAAGGGAGTAGAGGGGAGTGTATTTGTGGAGGTGGGAGGGGAGGGGAGGGGAAAAACAAAGGAGGAGGTAACAATGCTTGATAGAAAATGTACTCATTAACTTGCTCATAACCCCTCTACACAGCATTTTTACAATGAAAACCTCTTTTAAAAAATAGAATGTGTGCTGGGAATCGGTGGCTCACGCCTGTAAACCTAGCTACTCAGGATGCTGAGATCTGAGGATCACGGCTCAAAGACAGTCCAAGAAAAAAAGTCTGTGAGACTCTTATTTCCAATTAAACCACTATAAAACCGATGCTAGTGCTGTGGCTCAAGGGGTAGAGCACTCCCCTTGAGCTGAAGAGTGCAGGGACAATGCTTGAGCCCAGAGTTCAAGCCCCGCGACCGACACACACACACACACACACACACACACACACACACACAAAACAGAAGGTGTCATGTACACCAAGTATAGTAGCCCCATCTGTAATCCCAGCTGATTGGGAAGCAGAAATGACAAGGATCTTTGTCTCAGGCCAGGCCAAAGAAATAACTTCCAAGACAGCCATCTCAACAAATGAGCTGGCCATAGTAGTTCACATCTGTAATCCTAGCTAATTGTGTGGGAGACATAAGAAGCAATCTAAGATCATTCAGTCAATCTAAGATCAGACCCGGGCAAAAAGTTCAAGACCTCAAGTAAATAAAATGGACCAGAAGTATGGCAAAAGTAATTGAACTGCTTGTTGCTATACAACTAAAGTCCTATCTAGCAAGCAGACAACACCTGAATAGAACCCTAGTAATACTCCTCTCTTCCACCAAAAAGCCTAAATAACTTTGCCCTATTTGAACATCTAATTTCAAGGCCACTGACAGATCAGAGATGGTGATACTATCTTAAAAATTGGGTATTCAAAAGAGACAAAGTTCTTTAGGTTTTGAAAAAGTTGAAAAGGTAGGAAAATCCATGCGATGTTTGTTAGCTCCGTAATTCTAGAAAACATAAAATGTACTCAAGTATTTAATATATATCCATACATGTGCATATATTCATGTTTGTATATATATATATGTGTGTGTGTGTATATATATATAATCTTATATATATATATATATATATATATATATACATACATATATATGTATGGTTCATCTCTTTTCTGTGTAGCAAATGGTTCAAATGAATCTGTACAATCACTCCTCAAAGGCATGAATAGACAAAGAGAATGAGCAGAGAACTCATACTCAGGAATCTATGGTTAGCCCATAACCTGAAAATCTTTTACAGCAGTTTGCATGTGTCAGTTACTGCAGTACAGGGACAATATGATGGCAATGAGATACCAGGCAGATGAAATGAGAAAGGAGAGATACAAATGGTACAATATTCTTCTGATGGGTAAATAGAATTTCCAGTGTGTGTGTGTGTGTGTGTGTGTGTGTGTGTGTGTGTGTATGAGTGTGTGTGTGTGGGGGGGTGTATTACATTTACTTGGTTCATTTCTCTCTTGAGGAGTATTTGGACTGATTCTGTAAGCATGGTTGTGCTGAAAATGTTACTATATCCTGGTTTGTAATCTTTCGGGTAAATGCCCAGGAATAGAATTGCTGGATCATATGGAAGTGGGTAGTCAATAGAGGAGTGAAGTGGGAAAAGGTAGAAGATTGAATAGGAGAAAAGGGGGAAAATGCAGAGAGGAATCCAGTAAATATCCTACAAAATTAAGAAGAGTGAAGGAAGAGCTGTATAGGGGAGGGATGGATGAGAATGTTGAAAGGGTTGACATTGATCAAGGTATATTGTACGCATAAACTGCTTCATTTAATGATAACTGCTTTGCTACTTAAAATAATAATTAAAAAATCATGTCCCTAAAATGTTATGCAATTAGATGCAAAGCATGAGAATCTGCTCAGATAATCTCTAGGGTCAATAAATCTTTTTGATTAGGATAAGTTTTAGAACAACACTAATGATACATATCATTTGAAGAAAATTTAATGATTTCCAGCTATTTAAAATAATCACTTTTGAAGATATGGCTCAAGTGGCAGAGTGCTACTTAGTGAGCAAAGCTGTCAGATAATGAATTCAAGTCTCAATCTCGAACACAAGTAAAAACAATAAGTATAATTTGGGCACTTTTCTTGGCATTAGTAGCTCATGCATTAATCCTACCTTATATCAGAAGGCAGAGATCTGGGGATCTCAGTTCAATGTCAGCTTAGATTGGAACGTCTGTGAGACTCTCATCTCCAATTCACTGTCAAAGAAAGCTGGAAGTGGAATCATGAGTTAAGTGGTAGAATGCTAGCCTACAGCAAAAAGCTCAGGGGCAGAAGCCAAGCCTTGACTTCAAGCCTTAAAATAGTGCATATATATACACAAAGAAAGTAAGTCACTCAATTTCTCAACCTTCCATTTCCCTAATCCTAACTCTAATCTTGGACAGAACCTTAAGAGTAATCTTGATGATAATAGTAACCCAATCCTAAAATTAATGGAAAACACTCGAGTTTAGACACATTCTAACAGATACTCATTGTCCTTGAAATGATTTGCAGTTTGTTCCAAATCCTACAGATTCCCTGACTTGGTATCTGAAATCGTTCCCTATTATGAATCATTAACCTCAAGTCTTCATATCATGAAACTATCACAGTTTCCACTGATCTTAACGTTTACTGAACTCCTATATCTCCAAAAAGAAGTTGAAGGTTTATTTAAAATATACTTCAATACCTAACACTAACTATATATAAATCTTACTAGAAACCTAACTCTAAATTTAACCCAATTCAACCTTAAAGAGGAAACTTAGTAAAACTCTGTAGTTATTGTTAAATCTCAAACTTATTTTACTTGAAAATATTAGCAGAAAACTCAGTTTTACCATAAAGCTTACCCTTCCCTAAGCCTAAGTCTAACCTGAACTAGAACAGTAACCCTAACCCTAGAACTAATAGCCTTTGGATTCTAAAAGCCATACAAATACATTAGTTTTTGTTCATCTTAACTTTGATTCAACTCATCTTTCTAAAAATAGTTTGTAGTTTTACTCAGTATCTTGCCATATTTTAACCCGAACCCTAACTGGAATATTGAGGCTAACCCTCGCATTAATCATATCCTAATCTTAATATTATTATCAGTTTCTTATTTCACATTCATCCTAATTCTAGCTAGATTTGTTATTCGAAGATTTACTTTCAGTTTGGCCCTAAACTTTCCATTTCCCTAAGGCTAACTCTAACTCCAGCTGGAACTGAAACCAAACTTTCACTCTAATGATAGTCAAATTCTAATGTTTAACAAAAAAACTCTAGTTTTTAATCATTCTAATGGATACTCTAGTTTGCACTCTGGAAATGCGTTTCAATTTGTCCTAATTCCCACAAATTTTCTGACTCTACCTCTGAAGTTATCTTGTTCCCTAACATGAAGTATTATTTGTCCTCAAATTCTCTTATCAGGAAAAATACTGTAGTTTCCAATGATCCTACGTTTTTCTGAACCCCTGTACCCTAAAACAATTTCAGATTTACTTACCATCTAATCCATTACCTCACTAACTCTCAAGTTTAACCTGGCTGGAAAACTCTCATTAATTATTACAAGAATGATCACTGAGAAATAAATATAATGATAATGCTCTAGTTACTATTCAATCTCTCATATTTGTTCCTACTTGTTAGTGAAAACTGAATACTTTTTTGGTCAGTCATGGGGCTTGAACTCTGGGCTTGGGCACTATCCCTCAGCTCTTCAGCTCAAGGTGAGCCCTCTACTGCTTGAGCCACAACTCCACTTCCAGGTCTTTTGGGTGTTTAATTGGAGATAAAGAGTGCTCATGCACTATGCTACCAAGGGTGGCATCCAACTGCAGTCCTCAGATCTCAGTCTCCTGAGAGGATAGGATGACAGGCATTGAAAAATATGTTTTGCTGGGTGCCAGTTGCTCATGGCTGTCATCCTAAGTACTCAGGAGTTGAGATCTGAGGATCACGGCTCAAAGCCAGACTGGGCAGGAAGGACCCTGAGACTCTTATCTCCAACAAACAACCAGAAACCTGAAAGGGGTGCTGTGGCTCATGTAGTAGAGTGCTTGCCTTGAGCTGAAGAGCTCAGGGGCAGCACCCAGGCCCAGCGTTCAAGCCCACAATTGAAAAAAAGAAAGTAAAACATTTTCCTGCAAAGATGTAGAGGTGTGTGTGGGAGGGTGTAGTGATTGAGAGACCTGGTGCTGGCCTCACTTTACAGACATTTCTAAGAACTCAGCAAGTTTGCACCAGTTTGAAGCCACAGTAGAATGGATGGGGCCTTACGAAGAACTCAAGTGGTCGAAGCCTATGGCAGGCAGGGAGTGGGCAAATGGGTGCATGGGTGGGATTGTTGTATCTGTATTCTCCCTAATGAAGGATGGATTTGGATGCTGGGTGTCAAAGTCTGAAGTAAAGAGTTGCAAGAAGTTTGTGGCCTGATGAATTTGGTTTCCTCTGGGTATATGAAGATGGATGAATCTGGCGCCTGCTGTGGCTCACAACTGTCATACTAGCTACTCATAAAGCTAAGATGTAAAGACCACGGTTCAAAGCCAGCTTGGGCAGGAGCGTCTGTGGGTCTTGATATACAATGAGCCACCAGAAAACAGGAAATGGCACTATGGCTCAAATTGTAGAGTGCTCATCTTCAGCTGAAGAGCTGAAGGACAGCTCCCTGACCCAGAGTTCAAACCCCATGACCAACAATAAACAAGGAGGTTGGCTGAGTTTTCCACATTGCAGTGTGTACGGTAGGAAATTCCATGCTGGGTTATGAGCATTCCAGATATGAGAGGCTCAATACTGTGTCTACAGTTAGTCGGAGTATGATAGTGCCATCTTCTCAGGGGTTGGATGTGATCCTAATAGAGGGAGTTCATGGTATTGTTCTCAGGAACTGCTAAGGGCTTGGAATATCCGTGTGTGTGTGTGTGTGTGTGTGTGTGTGTGTGTGTGTGTGTGTTTGTGTGTGTGTCTGTGTGTGTGTAATTTTCCTTCGTCTCTTTCTGTCCCCTTCCTAGTTGCTGGTCTGCCTCTTTCTGACCTCAGATGGTGCCCCTCCTTCACACCGACCTTGCTGTTAGCCCCCTATCAGGGTCTACAACGAGTCCTAAATTGCCACAGGCCTGTGTTCCAACTTTTCTCTGGGGCACAAGTCTCGCTGTCCCAATATTTGGCCACCTCCAGGGGATTCTGGGTCAGTGATGCCAGCTGGCTTAGGGTTTCCTCTGCCTGAGAGGGAGGGCCTCAGTCATGTGATGTCCTTTCCTTTTCCTCAGCTGGGCCTCTGACTGCACATCCCTCTCATCAGGCTGGTAGTGGAGTGGGGAATCAGGGATTGCTGGTGGCTCTGGCCAACTCGAGATTGACAGCTGACTGAAGGCTGCCCAAGCAAGGAGGATCTAGGGCTACATGGGAGGTGAGGCCAAGGTGGCTTGGAAGTATAGGTCAGTGTCTAGGAAATGTAAATGTACTTTATCACAGGACAGTCTATCTTCCGGCCCCAACTGGGCCTCTCAGGTCCTTCTAAAAAATTGCAGATGCTCAGAATACAGAGGCACAAACTTTAGATTCCAGGGCCAGGGAACTGGGGGATGAGAGACTGGTATGGCCAATACCTCATTGTTTTGGGGTATTAGTGTTGACCTGGCTATACACCCCCTTATGTACTTTCACTTCTTAACCCAGTGTTGGCCACACATTGGCCACTTGTGGCAGTACTGTGGAAGTGGCAGGAGTGGATGTGAGGTTTAGGATGACCAAAATCAGGATTTATGACCTTGGGGGGTGGCAAAGGATGACTTTTAAAAAAAATCTTAGAGCTGGGATTCAGAGCCTAGGCAATGTCCCTGAGCTTCTTTTGCTCAAAGCTAACATTCTACCACTTGAACCAGAGCTCAACTTTCATCTTTTTTTAGTAGTTTAGTGGAGATAAGAATCTCATAGATTTTCCTACCTGTTCTGGCTTCATGCTGCCATCCTAAGCTTTCAGCCTATTGAGTAGCTAGGATTGCTGGGATAAGCCACTGGCAGCTATTAAGGATATTAGTGTGTGTGTGTGTGTGTGTGTGTGTGTTTACCGGGACTTGAACTCAGAGCCTAGGTGCTATCCTTTACCTTGTTTTCACAAGGTTGGTGCTGTACCACTTGAAATACAGTACCTCTGCTTCCCAGCTTTTTGGTGATTCATTGGACATAAGAGTCTGCCCAAGCCAGCTTTTAATTTTGATTGATCTTCAGGTCTCAGGCTTGAATACCTAGGATGACAGGCATGAGCCACAGGCGCCCAGCTGATAATGGCCTTTCACCACAGTGTACTGGGATCTCCTGAAAACTTTCTTTATTTTTTTCTGTGCCAGTACCGGGGCTTGAACTCATGGTCTGGGCTCTGGTCTCTTAACTTTTTCCCTCAAGGCTGGTACTCTACCACTTGAGCCACAGCTTGATTTCTGGATTTTGGTAGTTCATTGGATAGAAGAGTGTCACTAATTTTCCTCCCCTGAACTGGCTTTGACCAACCATCTCTGATCTCAGACTTCTGAATAGCTAGGATTTACAGGGGTTTAGGCAATGGAGGCATTGGGTAGAAGCTTCTCTTGAGCAAGAGTTCTTCCCTTCATTTGCCTTGACTCCTCCATGCAAAGGGGGCCTGAAGGTCAGGAGCTGTGTAAAATAGGCTTCCAGCCACAGAAATTGGCTGGGGTCTTTGGTAAAATGTCAAGCTAATCTTCCCCTGAGCCCCATTCTGGGACGCCACCCTCTGCCCTACCTGTGACTCAAGTACAAACCTTGACCCTGCCTTCAGTGTTCTGCCAGACTTGTCTGAGGCCATAGAACCTTCATTCCACCCACACCACCTGCTCTACACCACCCCTCAGGACCTTTGCACATGCTCTGCACCTTCTTCCCTAGGCCCTCTGTCCTGTTCCACATCTTAGAACTCCTGTGGAATTTTGGCACTGGTCATATCACCTCCTGGGGCGAATCTTTCCTTCCTTTCTCTCACTTTTTTAAATACTGAGTTGCTAGAGATCGAACTAGTGCAGGCTGACTGTCAAATGCTGTATCTTGGGGTGTGTGTGTGTGTGTGTGTGTGTGTGTGTGTGTGTGTGTGTGTGTGTGTGTGTGCCAGTCCTGGGGTTAGAATTCATGGCCTTGATGTTATCCCTGAGTTTTTATGCTCAAGGATAGCATTCTACTACTTGTACCACAGCTCTGGTTTTTTTTGGTGCTTAATTGGAGAAAAGAGACTCATATAGACTTTCCTGCCTGCACAGGCTTGCAGTTATAATCTTCAGATCTCAACTTCCTGAGTGCTATTATTACAGGGGTGAACCACCACCACCTGCCCTCTACCTCTTACCTACCTTGGCTCTCCTCTGAGTTCCAGAAGTGTATGTCTCACCAAGCTCACATTTTTTTGCCAGTGTTGGCTTGATCTCAGGGTCTAGTCATGGTCCTGAGCTGCTTTTGCTCAAGGCTACATTCTATCACTGAAGCCACAGTGACACTTTTGGCTGTTTCTGTTTATGTGATACTGAGGAATCCAACCCAGGGCTTCATGCTTGCTTGGTAAGCACTCTACCACTTAGCCACATTCAAAGCCCAATGCTTACTTCTAACAGGAACTATGAGGGTGGGATTTATTGGCATACTCTTTTCAGCACAGAAATCGATGGGCATTTCAAATCTTTGCCAGGATTTGGGACCAGAGTGGGACTCGGTAATGAGGAATGATGATTGAGTGATAGCCACCAGGCCACAGAGATCTAGGCTCAAGTCCTACAGAGGGATAGGGAATATGGAGCCAGAACCTTCCACAATACCTACAGCCTAGGAACAGTGGTCTCCCTGGAGGCAGTGGCTGGCTGCTAGATGTCCCAATGGGACACCTCAGCCAGAACATAATGAACCCGTTGAATACGCCAGCCAAGGCAAGCCTTCTGGGCTTCAGTTATTAAATGGCAGAGAAGGATGCTTTGTTCAAGCTACTGGCTTAGTACTCTCTGAGGTCTTGTCCCAGCATTCACATGTTGGGGGTCTGGTCATAGGCAACCTGCTGAATGCATATCATCCATACATCATCCATACATACACAGAGACACGGAGTTACTGCCTTCTTTTTTTCTTTGGCAGGTCTCAGGTTGAAATATGAGCCTAGGCCCTATCCTTAATCTCCTCTTTCTCAAGAGTAGCACTCTGCCCTTGAGCCACAGCCCCAACACATGGGGATATTTTCCTGTGATCTCTTAGAAATAAGAGTTTTGCAGACTTTCCTGCCCTGGCTGAATTCAAATTGGCATTCTCTACATCTCAGGCTCCTGAGGAGCTAGGATTACAAACAGGAGCCACTGACACCTGGCTTTCTTTGCTTCTTCTTGTTCTTTTTTTAATCATGACAATCTGAAATCTTCAGTGTCATTCCAATGGTTTGCATTCGAAGTAAACTTCCCAGGCCTGGAGTTTGAGCCCCAGAACTGCCACACAGAAATGGAGGGAGCTCCTGACAAACTCATTCCTATTTATGTGAAGGAAAGTGGAATGTTATAAAAGTAATTAAATTTGCAGTAAATTCATGATTCTATTTTAGAAAGCCACACATAAATCATTGGATTTATATCTTCTATTCTAGCACCATGTTATGATTTCCCTAATGGAAGGATATTGATTAATTTTTAATTAATGCTTTCATAAGTATTCAACCATGATACTTCATTAAACGGAGACATAATTTAATAACTAATTATTGGTAACTATATATCATTAAATGGAGACATAACTTAATAACTAATTATTGGTAACTATATATATAAAATTTAATAATATCCTCATATTCTCTCTCTCTACATATATATATATACATATATATATATACAGCATACAACAATCTACACACACACACACACACACACACACACGCACACACACACACACATATATCTTGGGAACTACTATCTATTGGGAACTACTGTGGCTTGATAACAGGTAACAGGTCCTTAGAACTTCCTTGCATCTCAGTTTGCCAGAGGTTGGTGTGCTAAGTCTTTGACTCCATTTATGTATTGGACATTGTAGGCCGTGAGTTGAAATCCCAGCATTGCCAAAAATTTATTCATGTAGTAAAAAGATACTTTTGACACATTTTTTTCCTAAAAAAAAGTCCTGGGTCTCAGTATAATGTATAATTCATATCCAAATATATCATGTATGATAGGATGTAATAAACGAAATGTTATATGTGTAATAATAATAAATGAATAAAGGTAATAAACATCATATTCACTAAACTCATGTGTGTATTTTTTCCAGTGCTGGAGCTTCAATTCAGGCCCTGGGAACTGGTTTGAATTTCTTGTCTTCAAGGACGGTGAGCTTCTCCTTCACCCACAGTGACACAGAGATACCCAGATGCCGAGTTCAAATCCCAGGCCTGCCAGAAAAATGGTGCAAATTCCAAGCCATAGCCTTATTTTATTTTATTATTTTTTTTGCCAAGCACGGGGCTTGAACTCAGTTCTTGGCATCTCTGCCACAGCTGGCCCTGGGATTCTAGGACCCAAGTTCAAATATTGGGGTTGGCAAGAGATAAAATAAATAGGAAAAGGATAAAATGGAGAAATTCAAGAAGGTGGTTTTACTTTTTTTCCCCTTTGCATTGTGACCATCCTGCGTGTAAATGACAAAGCCCTGAAAGTGTACATGACATTGCATGCTGATGTTTGGCTGGCTATTAGGGACGCCAAAACCAAAACCATAACTTAGGCCTGGAGGTTGCATCCCAGGGCTGCCACTAAATATTGGCGGGAGAGTCCAAGAAACCCATTTGCATGTACATCAATTCGAATTGAATTTTATAAAAGTAACAAATTAGTAGTTAGTGTATGAGTATACCATAAAATTATACACAACAATTTTATTACATTGATTAATTTTCAATTAATACTTTACTATGTATTCAACCATGATACTTAAAAGTGGAAGGAATAATTTGAATGTCAATAATGGATAGTAATATAATATATGTAATTTCATAATATACAGACACATTTCTCTTGTCTTATACATACATATATGTGTATATATATATATATATATATATATATATATGTATATACATATACATATATGCCAATCTACACATTTATCTGTTCATACACTTGTCACTCCTGGGGTTCAGCGGTATAATGATAGCTAGTACATACAAAGCCCTGGATTCGATTCCTCACTATCACAAGCACATAAAAATCCAGAAGTTGTGCTCTCGCTCAAGCAGTTGAGCATTAGCTTTGAGCATAAAAGCCTAGGGACTGTTTCTAGACTCTTATTCAAGGTCCAGGATGGGCATGAAAAAATGTTGAATGTTGTGACTGCAACTCTATAAGGATAGGACTTCAAATACCTCATCACAGAGCCAGCCGGGAGTCTGGTGCTGACAGCTGCCATCTAACCTGACTTACTCAGAGTTATACGACTGCAACTCAGCCCCACAGAACCAGATGCTGCTGGCTTGCTCACCCCTGTCATCCAAGCTACTCGGGGGCTGAGATCTGACACTGGTGTATTTAAAACCCAGTCCTGGCGGGATGTCTGTGAAACTCTGAGCTGTGGATCAAAGTGATAGATCTCTAGCCTTGAGCAAAAGATCTTAGGACAGTACCCCCAACATTTCAGTGCAATCCCTGTGGCTGACTCCTCCCCAAAAAATGCTCCTCTGAATCATTAGATGTGAACTTTGTGCAATTTGTGATGTGTTTCTGAAAGAATGGTGATACTGATGAAAGCAACCTAATACTAATGACAGCTTGTGGGATGCATCTATGTGATGAGTCCTTCCTGGAATGCTGGAGCCCTCACGGGGTGCTGTGTGCTGAGTCCTGTACAGGATGCTATGTGCTGAGTCCTTCACAGGGTGCAGTGTGCTGAGTCTTGCATTGGGTTCTGGGTGATGAGTCTTTCACAGGATGCTGTGTGCTGAGTCCTGTAAAGAGGGTTATTTGGAGCCGGGCACCAGTGGCTCACGCCATTAATCCTAACTACTCTGGAGGCTGAGATTTGAGGATAGTGGTTCAAAGCCAGCCCTGGCAGGAAAGTCGCTGAAACTCTGATCTCCAATAAACCACCAGACAACTGGAAGTGTCGCTGTAGCTCAAGTTTAGAGCACTAGCCTTGAGCTGAAGAACTGAAGGACTGTATTCAGGCCCAGATTTCAAGCCCCATGACCGACAAAAATAGTGTTATGTATTTTGTCCTTCAAAGGGTGCATGCTTTCATCTTGTCCTTGTAAGAACTCCAACTGACATGACTATGCAGAAAAGAATATTGAGGCTCAGATCTGTCCCCATGGCAGGGACAAAATTATGTATTACTGAAGACTAGTGAGTTGTCTACAGGAGACAATTGTTTTGTCTTGTTTTTTCTAAGTCATGAACCTTGAACTCAGGGCTTAGGCACTGACCCATACCTCTTGGGCTCATGGCTAGCACTCACCACACAGAGCCAAGGACCCCCTTGCAACAGAGTGTCACAGCTTAGGGTTCTATAACCGAGGTCTGTCATCCTGCTTTCTCAAGAAGCTGAGGTCTGGGTTCCAAACTATCCCTGACACAAAAGATACCATGAGACTATTATATCCTATTCACCACTAAGAAACCTGAAGTGGAAGCTAGGTGCTTGTGGCTCATGCCGATCATCCTAGCTACTCAGGAGGATGAGATCTGAAGATCATGGTTCAAAGTTTTAGCTTGGGCAGGAAAGTCCTTGAGACACTTAGCTCCAATGAACCACCAGAAAACCGGAAGTGGCTCTGTGGCTCAAGTTGTAGAGCATAAGATTTGAGCTGAAGAGCTCAGGGACAGCTTCCATGCTCAGATTTCAACTCCTACAATGACAACAACAACAACAAAAAGACAGAAACAAACTAACAAACTTGAAGTAGAGGGCTGGGAATGTGCCTTAGGGGTAGAGTGCTTTGCATATATGAAACCCTGGGCTTGATTTCTCAGAACCACATCACTAGGAAAAAGCCTGAAGGGGCTCTGTGGTTCAAGTGGGAGAGGGCAACCATTGTACAAGAGAAACTAGGTTCAGTGCTCATGTCTTGAGTTCAAGCTCCAGGACACACATGCATGTATACACACTCACACACAGAGAGAAAGCAGAAGTGAAGCTGTGACAAAGTGGTAAAGCACCAGACTTCAGATCTGAACTCATGGTCAGCACCCAGGCCCTATGTTTAACCTCAGAACCTAGCCACCCAAGGCCCAACTAGGAGAGGTCAAAGGTTTCAAAACCTGATGAGCTTCATCAGTCCTAGATGACAGGAAGCTTTGTGATATCCAACATGTGCTTGGATTTCCCAAGGTTCTGGAAACCTAGGAGAAACATTATAGGCCCATCATTGCCGACTATGAAACGTTTCATTATGTTCAGTGCCCTAGTTGTCTGCCTGAAGGACTCCTGAATTATATTGAGCACTGTATCTGTACACTGGAATATAGTCTCATAAAGGCAGGATAAGAGCACAGAAGTTGGCCTGCAATGGGAAGTGGCAAAAATGAAGGTCTCCTCTTAAAACAGAGCACTGGGAAGAGAGATAGCTAAGGGTAAAAACAGGCCTTTTTCTCCTGACCTTCAGAGCCCGCCCACACATCTTCACTAATTGGCCCAGATGGAGTTATTTGGTACACAGCTGTACAGGAGTGAGGTCTTTTGTGTTCCTGTCCAGACACTGAGGGAGACTTCTTCCAGCTGGCCTGGGATGAAGAGGACCCCTCAGGCTACATTGGGAGCAGTGAGGGGAGCCCTAGAACATGCAATATCATAGGGGAAGGGATGTGAAGGGTAAACAAAGGAGGAGGCTGCAATGCTTGGTAAGAAATGTACGCATTATCCTGCCCATGTAATTGTAACCCCTCTGTACAGTATGTTCACAAATAAAATAAAATAAAATTTAACAAAAAGCAGTCTCTGTATTATGAACTCATTGTATTGAATACAATTTTCCTTGCTTGGTGCCACTCATCATACCTACTCAGGAGTTTCACCTAGAGGAATACATCCATACATACACAAAGAAATTGAGGTACAGTTTTTTTTTGAGGGGGCAGTCCTGGGGTTGAACTATGAGCCTAGGCCTGGTCCAAGAGTTCCTTTTGCTCAAGGGTACTGCATTAAGCTTGAGTCACAGCCCCACTTCTGGGTTTTTCTGTTATCTCTTAGAAACAATATTGCCAAGGACTTTCTTACACTGGCTGGTTTCACACTCAAATTCTGTACATCTCAGCCTCCTGAGGAGCTGGGATTACAGTCAGCAGGCACTTTCACCTTCTTTTTTTTCTTCTTTGTTTTATAATCTGGACTTACTTCTTAATAAGGTCATTCCTATGGTTGAGACTTATAAGTAAACTACCCAATGTTCTTTATACCTGTTTTCTCTGAGAGTATTTTCCCTCTTCATCTTACCCTCTGGTCACAGGGTTGAAGCCAAAAGTGAGAAATGAGTGTTACAGGATTTAGGAGCAAATGTCAACAGGACATGCCAGTTCTGTCTCTTAGCATTGAGCTGCAGTGAATTTACTGTCTCAGGATATGAGGACCGAAAGCTGGAGCAATCCTTATACTATCTGTATTGCTCCTTTTGCCTATAAAATGATCTAATAATTATGATTGTTTTGTATCTCCAACCTTAAGTATCTAGGACACACTAGAAGCATGTTCCTGTTTCCGTTTTTCTCTAGTACCTCTCGAGATTTAGACTAAAGGTTTGGGTGGAGTAGCTCCTAGATGAATCCCTGAGGAAATACACTTGAAGCCTCCTCAGAAGATCTCCATTCAAAGCCAGCCCTAGCAGGAAAGGTTTATTGTCTCCAATAAACCACCAGAATACCAGAAGTGGAGCAGTGGCCTAGAGGGTAGAGCTCCAGATTTGAGAGAGAAAGCCAAGCAGGCCATACAGGCCAGACCAGGCAGGAAAGCCTGGGAGGTGCTTATTTCCATTGAAGAACCAGATGGCTGGAAGTGGAGCTGTGCCAGTGGTAGAAACTCTGCCTTGTGAAAAACAGCTGAGGAATGCATCACTTCCTCAGTTTAAGCCATAAGATGGCCACAAAAGAAAATTCAAAAAGAGAAGGCCAAGTTTATGTATCAGTGTCCTACTTACTTACGTGTGTATATTAAGTCCCTAAGTGCAAAGGAGGCTGTATGCAAAACTTCTGCTTTTATTTACAGGTTTATATTTTAGATATGCTCATTGTACATACTGCATCATTCTCTTCATTTCAGCCCCATTGATTTTCTCTTCCAGGATTCTAGGCCTATTTCCTTATATGATGCACACTGAAGCTCTCAGCAGCCTTTATTTACATTTTATTATGAGGCCACTGCAGGAGCAGTCACAAATCAGGCAGGGGAAAAGAAGATCAGAGTTCATAGAAATAAGCAGTATTCAGAAAATTATAATTGGGGACGCAAAATGGTAGCATATATATGTAAAAACTACCATTAAGAAAATAGATGAGGGGGCTGGGAATGTAGATTAGTGGGAGAGTGCTTGCCTAGCATTCAAGAGGCCCTGGGTTCGACTCCTCAGTAACACATACACAGAAAAATCCAGAATTGGTGCTGTGGCTCAAGTAGCAGAGTGCTAGAGACAATGTCCAGGCCTTGAGTTCAGCCCAAGAAATGTCAAAGAGATAACTAAGTAGTTAGTTAGTTACTTAGGTAGGTAGGTAGGTAGGTAGGTAGGTAGGCAGGTAGATAAGTTGGTACATAGATAGATACATAGAAAGAAAGAAAGAAAGAAGGAAAGAAAGATAGAAAGAAAGAAAGAAAGAAAGAAAGAAAGAAAGAGAGAGAGAGAGAGAGAGAGAAAGAAAGAAAGAAAGAAAGAAAGAGAGAGAGAAAGAAAGAGAGACAGAGAGAGAGAGAAAGAGAGAGAGAAAGAGAGAAAGAAAGAAAGAGAGAAAGAGAAAGAAAGAAAGAAAGAAAAAAGAAAGAAAGAAAGGTCAATAGATGATAGATAGATAGATAGATAGATAGATAGATAGATAGATAGATAGATAGATAGATAGATAGATAGATAGAAAAATGATAGATGAATCTGGTCTTGGACTTCAGGAGGAAAGAAGGGAACAATTCCCAGTCATGAAGCTTCTGCAGTGTGCCAGGACACCAGAATCACCTTCACACAACCACAAAGCAGGAAAAATGTCTCTTTACCACTTCTCAGGCAGCCGAATGCTGCAGAGCCAAGAGGGCAGAGCCAGGTTCTAACTCAGCTGCTTGGGGACAAAAGAGAAATGACCCTGCCTCACCTTGGACTGGGGATTAGCATTAATGATGTGGAGAATGAAGGAAGGAGAAAAGACTGGCAGAGGTAGAAGAAGGGCCTTCAAATCTGATAGATGGAGAGTAAAAAACCCACTCCCTAAGACCAGAGAGCAGGGCTTTTCTACTCTGTTCCTCCCCTCTCCCTCACTAAACTGGCTCTCCATTGGTAACCTAAAGATAGCCTAAAGCTCTCTTCACCTGAGTGAGGAAGGTTAGTCATTGTTTGAGGAAGCTGAGAAAAGCCTGATCCTGGTGTAACTGTAACAAACATTTCAGGTTTCCCCCATTGCTGGCTGTCCCTGGAATGAATGAAGTGGTTTTGCAGCTCACTTCCCTGTTGAGTGTGTATATTTTGCCTCCTTGTTCTCTTCACCTAGCCTGGATTTTGAAATTGTTTTCTGTCCTTCAAATACAGTGATATACTGGAGTTCTTCCTGCTGACTGTGCCAGGGCTTGGATCCTGAGAACTTCATTTGAACCCAGGATGGGGCAATGGGTCAAGAACACTAAGAACATTTAGAGTAACTTCTCATCACCAAGGGAAAAACAAGAAGCTCTTGAACATCTGACCTTTCAGATGTGGAAGTCAGAGTGTCATAGACTTTTCTGCCCTGGCTGGCTTCAGTGTGATCCTGAGACCTCAGCCTCCTGAGCTAGGGTGATGGGCAAGAGCTACTGGTGCTCTGCTAGGTTCAGATGAGTAATGACATTGACATTACAAGTCAACTGCTTATCACAAAAGGGTTTGGGGAGCATATTAAGCCTTTCAACATTGGACCTTTCAGAACCCTGTGGACACAAGGTTACAATGCTAGAGTCAGTGAGGCTGGGCATGTCGATCTGCTACACTTAAGCCTGGAGGTCTGACTCCAATTCTGCTGTATATTAGTGTTGATTTTCCAGAGAATATTCTCATAATTAGCAAATAGGAAAAGTACTTTGATTAACCCTCAATTTTTTCCAGTTGTGTGTCTTGTATCAAACCTGGGCACTGTCTCTGAGCAATTCAGTCAAGTCTAACTCTCTACCACTTGAGCCACAGCTCCACATGGGATTTTTTAGTGGTTCCTTGGAGATAAGAATCTAACAGGCTTTTCTTGCCTAGGCTGTCTTTGAACTGTGGTCTTCAAATCTCAGCCTCATGAGAAGGTAGTTTTCCAGGTGTGAGCCACCAGCATCTGGCCTATTGTTTTTGACAGTCCTGGGGATTGTTTTTCTCAAGGCTAGCACTCTACCACTTGAGCCACTCCACTGCATCTGGCATTTTCTGAATATGTGGCATTGAGGATTCAAACCCTGGTATTCATCCATGTTGAGTGAGCTCTTTAGCACTAAGCCACATTTCTAGCCTCCCCCTTACAATTTTATCCCACAAGTTTCCTGTCCTCAAGAAAAGCTTTCTCAGTATAAATCATCTAAAAACACCCCTATAGTAAGGTGTCCAAAGATAAATAAGACAAAGCTCATTCTTGGGAGAGACTCTAAACGTGAGAAGACTGTGACAAATGCCTCCATTTAATTATGTATCATGTTTCAACACAAAAAGTTTTAATGATAAATGATTCAATGTCCTAAATTATTGTGTATAATTGTATAATACATGTGCAAAATGTAAATGGGAATAATGTAAATAAAATAAACAAAAAATTAATCAAATAAAAAATAAAATAAATACAAAATCAATAATGAAAATCATAACATGTAATAAACATACATATGTACATAAATATCATATATTACACATGTATAGAAATATCTTTTCCATTACAGGGCCTTCATTCAGGCCATGGGAACTCTAGCCTGAATTTCTTTTCCTCAAGGACAGTAAATTTTTCCTTTACTCATGGTACAAAAGAGTTAGCTGGACGGTGAGATCAAATCCCAACAATGGTAGAAATACTGGCCCCAGTTCCAAGACAGTAACTTAATCTTTTAATGGAAGCAGTTATGTTTATTCAGTTCCATACTGAATATTAAATAAAAAGCAGTGTAGAATTTTGTACATCTATTCAGACATCCTCCCCTTACCCCCAAAGTGTTTCTCGAAATACTACATGGTTTCTTTTTTGTATGTTTTTAATTGTAAAAATGTTGTACAGAATGGTCACAGTTACATGAACAACGTCATGAGTATATTTCCTATTGAGCATTGTTACCTTCTCCTTTGTTTTTCCCCTACCATCCCTTACCTCCCATCTCCACAACTACTCCCCCTACCAAACTCAGTGACTTAATTTTTTAGTTTTGGCTTGGCACTATGTTTGAACTCAAATAGTAGCAAATCTGCACTTTCCCTCACATTGCTACAAGTTCCTGAGTTCAAATCCCAGTCTAGGAAACAAAACTGGCAGAAATTCCAAACCAGAGAGCTCTATTTTTTTAAATATAGTTGAATAATCATTTTTTTTATTTTTTCTTTTTTGTGGCTTTTTTAGGGCTTGAACTCTGGTCGTGGCAACTCTGCCTCAGCTTTGATCACCCTAGGCTAGGTGGAGCCTCAGGACCCATACGCAATCCTGGAATCCTAGGCCCAGAGGGCTTGCAGAAAGAAAAAAAAAGTAGGATAGCACAAAAAGTGGCAAGCTGCAGAGGGATGGGTGTTTAATTTTTTTTTTAATCTTTGCACGGTGACCATCCTGGGTCTGAATGCCACGGGTGCAAATTACACCTGAACTGCCATTCCTGACAGCTGGCGGGTTAGCAGGGAAGCCATAGGCCAACCTGTCAACATAGGCCCTGGGTTCAAATCCAGGTCCTGACAACTGCCAATGGCAGGAGATCACAAGACACTCATTCCTATGCATAGGAATATCAATTGAAAGAGAAGTTTGTGCATTGGTCAAGCCTAAAATTGGATGCAGTAATCCTAGGACACTGATTGATCTTAATTTCATGCTTTATTAAGCATGAAAAGAATAGCATTCCTTTAATTGTGTTATAATAAATACCTAAGAGTTGGGAAGAATGTAGTATATGTCATTCAATCATAGATAGGAGGCTATGGCGCTTTTTACCAATATATATTTATTTGTATTCTACTGCCTGCCTATCCTTGTATCGCTGTTTTGGCCAATCCTGGGTCACGATCTCAGCACCTAGGAACCACCTCACAGCTTCATTGGCGAGAGGCTGTTGTGCTCACACTCACCCATTCATGAATTGGACCTGCTAGGCCCTGAGTTCAGATCCCAGCACTGCCAAAAATTTAATCTTGGAGTAATAAGCCAAATACAACACCTGTTTTCCTTTTCTGGGAGAGTTCTGCGTGTCAGGCATGATGGAGAACACATCTACAAATCTAGATGGTATATGTAAATGGTAGGATGTAAACAATGTAATACATAGTTAGGATGCATCAGTGTCAGTAAAATAAACGGTAAATAAATGAAAAAAATATAATGTATAACCACACCAAACATAATATAGACTGAACATCTGTATGGAAGTTCAATCCTATCTTTAAAATGTATATAAGGAGTATGTTTTCCAGGTCTGGGGCTTGAATTCAGGCCTAGGGAATAGGCCTGACTTACTGGTCTTCAAGCAGGGTGAACTTCCCCTTCCCTGACAGTGCAATTGAGTTACCCAGACCCCGGGTTCAAATTCCAGGACTTGCAGACAAAATATGGCACACATTCCAAGCCAGGGAGCTTCATTAGCATTTTTAATATTTTTTAAGTTCACTTCACCTTTATTTGATACATATTGATTTTATAATATGAGAGTTTTTCAAAAAAGGGGTCTAAACTTTTACATTTCAGCATAACACATTGGTGTTTCTATTTTGACCATCTGCCCTGAAGAGTGAGAATGAAAATCAGGACATTTCTCCCTAGAAGATCAGGACAGTTGAATTTATTTCTATTTAGAGTTTTTTCTACAATTATAAACTCTCTGCATTTGTGTCGTATGAGTTTTCCTCAGTGCCTACCACGAAATACACTAGGGAAGTCCTCATAGCACAAAAGGTAGGATTTCTGAATAAAACTTCACTTCTGTGAGGACAGTAGGTACTTCTAAGCATTTTGGGAATAAACTGGATTGTAAAATGAAAAACGAAAACAATGGGACTGTGATGTATCTCAGTAGTGGAGTACTTTCCTAAAGAGCATAAGACCCTGGCAGAAAAGTTTCCTAAAGCTCAGAATGTTAGAATTTTATGATCTGCATGAACAAACATTTTTTGGGGGGTCCTGGGGCTTGAACTCAGGGTTTATCCCTGTGCTCTTCAGCTCAAGGCAAGCGATCTACTGCTTGAGTCACAGTGCCACTTCGGTTTTATAGTGGTTTATTGGAGATAAGAGTCTCACAGACTTATCTGCCTGGGCTGACTTTGAACCGCCAAACTCAGATCACAGCCTCCTGAGTAGCTAGAATTATAGGCATGAGTCACTGTTGCCAGGCACATGAAAAAACTTCTTAAAGATGGATTCTGAGAAAAGAAATTTGGTAAACACTTTTAGTATAAATAATTTATAGTGCCATGGTTAAGGCACTAATTCAGAAGTAGTTATTCATTGGCTAGTTTCTTAGTTTATTTAAATATATATATGCATTATTAAAATATATATGTATATATATATATTATTAAAAACATAGCTTTGAAGTGTACCTAAGAGCATATGTGCTCATGTAAAGTTATACAAATGAAAAAGCTTCATTTTTCTTTTTAGTTTGGTTGGTACCATAAATTAGGTGGGATTTGTTTATTGTTTTTTTCTCTGTTCCGCCAACCCCCTCTGCTCACATTTGAACTCAGCTTGCTCTTCCTTGGCTTCATTGTTCATAGCTGATTTTCTATCACTTCAGCTATACCTGTAGCCTGGCATTTTGCCAGTTAATTGGAGATGATGTCTCTCAGGCTTTTCTGCCTTCATTGGCTTTGAAATTTCATCTTCCAGTTCTCAGCCTCCTGAGTAGCTAGGATTAAATATGTGAGCCACTGGGGTGCGTAGGGATAATTTAGACTTTGGTTAGTGTATTCTTTGTGTTTTTCTTGGCATGGGATCATCTACTATAAAATTTCTGTGAATGACCTGGGTCTGAAGTAAGATATATAATACATATGCAAATCTGTATAATTTTCATAAGATGTAATAAATTTAATACGTGTTATAAGTATATTAATAGTCAATAAATATAATGAATTAATAATACAAAAAATAAACACACTCAAAGCAATATGCAGTAAACATAAATATGTAGATATTAGTCATTTCAAATGTGGATGAATATTAATTAACAGGGTAGGGATTGAATTCAGGCCTAGGGAACAGGCCTGAATTGCTTGTATTCAAAGAGGGTGAGTTTCTCCATCCCCCAGAGTGCATTAGATTTTCCCAGATTCCAAGTGCAAATCCCAGGCCGGGCCGAAAAAAACGAGCATGAAATCCAAGCCAGAGAGCACTATTAGTATTTTTAAATTTTTAAAATTCATTTTATTTTATTTTCTATTTATGTATTTATTTATTTATGTATTTATTATTTATTTGCCAAGCACGGGATTTGATCTTAGGTCGTGGCAACTCTGCCTTAGCTTCCATCAGCTTAGGCTGGGTTTGTGCAGCCTTTGGACCCACAGCCCATCCTGGGAGCCTAGGCCTCATGGCTGACAGGAAAAAAATGAAAATGGCAAGGAAAAATAGCCACGAATTGCAAACAGTTAGAGGTTTCTCTGTTTTCCTTCCATGCATGGTGACCATCCCGGGTCCAAATGACACGACTGCAACCTGTAGGTCACCTGGCATTTCTGTCAGTGGGCTGTCAGCGAAGCCATAGGCCCATCTGCACACCTAGGCCCTGAGTTTGAATCCCGGTCTTGCCACTTACAAAGGGCTGGAGAGCGTAAGAACTATTGCCTGTCCATAGGAACACCAGAGGAATGTGATCAATGTTATGGTTGGATGAGTAGTTTGTCAATTAGTCTAGCAAAAACTAAATCCAGTATTCACAAGATGTGGATTGATTTTAATTTATAGTTTATTATGCATTAAAAGAATACATTGTGTATGGGTTTGTGTGTGTGTGTGTGTGTGTGTGTGTTTGTGTGTGTGTGTTTTGTCAGTAGTGGGGACTGAACTCGGGCCTTGGCGTTATCCCTCAGCTTTTCAGCTCAGGGTTAGGGCGGTACCATGTGAGACACAGTGCCATTCCCAGCTTTTTCTGATCATGTGTTGCTGAGGAATCGAAACCGGGACTCATGCATGCAGGATAACACTCTCCCAATAAGCCACCTTCCCATCCCCTAAAAGAATACTATTGATTAAATGGAGTCCTCACTAAATACCTGAGAATCGCTAGGAAGGTAGTATATGTCATTGAATAACAGATAGACATCACTGGCAATATCTAAATATATATTTGTATACCACTGTCTGCATAGAAAGGTATTGCTATTTTGGCCAAACCTGTGTCTCCATCCTAGGTCCTGAGATCCACCTGGCACCTGAATGTGCTAGAGGCTGCTGTGCTGACACTCACCCATTTGTGAATGGGGCCTCTAGGCCCTCAGTTCAGTTCCCAGCATTGCTAAAAATGTCTTCCTGGAGTCAGATTGCAAGTATGATACCTGTTTTCCTTTTCTGTGCAAGTGCTGGGTGTCAGGTATGATATTTATAATATGTCTGGAATAGATTTGAATGAATGTATTAAATGTAATAGGTGCACTCATAGTCCATAAAATAAATTGTAAACAAATAAATATATAATAAAATATAATTAATCATTCCAACAAACAAGATATAGACTGAATGTATGGATGTAAGTATAAATGATAAAATATAAATGGTTATAAATATTATGTTCTCCAGGGCTGGGGCTTGAATTCAGGCCTAGGGAACAGGCCTGAATTGCTTGCATTCAAGGGAGGAGATCTTCCTTTCCTCCGCCTCCCACAAGTGCATCAGAGTTACCTAGATCCCAAGGTGACATCCCTGGCATGGCAGACAATAAAATGGCACGAAATCCATGACAGGGAGCTTCAATAGTGTTGTTAATTAATTAATTAATTTTTGCCAAGCACAGGGTTTGCACTCAGGTTGTAGCAACTCCTCCTCATTTTCCATCACCCTAGGCTGGGATAGTGCAGCCTCTGGACCCACAGCCCATCCTGTGGTCCTAGACCTCAGGGGCTCACAGGAAAAGAAAATGAAAACAGCACCAAAAAAAAGCCACAAACCGAGGACGGTCAGCAGTTTCTGTTTTCCTTCCTTGCACGTTGACCATCCTGGATGTGAATGACATGGCTGCAACCTGTAGGTCATCTGGCATTTCTGAAGGCTGGCTCTATCAGTGAAGCCATAGGCCAACGTGGACACTAGGCCCTGAGTTCGAATCCTGGCCATGCCACTTACAAGGGGCTGAAGAGCCTAAGAAAATATTCTTGTCCTTAGGAACACCAGAAGAATGTGGTTAATGTCATGGTTGGATGAGTAGTCCGTCAATCAGTCTTGCTTAAAATTAGACCCAATAATTACTGGACAGGGATTGACTTTAATTCATGGTATATTATGTATTAAAAGAATACTATTGATTAAATGGAGTTCTCACTAAATACATGAGAATCGGTAGGAAGGTAGTATATGTCATTGAATACTAGATAGACACCTCTGGCAGTGCCTAAATATCTAAATTTATATTTGGGCTGGAAATGTGGCTCCGTTGTAGAGCTCTTACCTTGCATGCCTGAGGCCCTAGGTTCGATTCTTCAGCACCACATAAGCAAAAAGAAAAAAAGCCGGAAGTGGTGCTGTGGCTCAAGTGATAGAGTGCTAGCCTTGAGCTGAGGGACAGCACCCAGGCCCAAAGTTCAGGCCCCACGACCAGACACTAAAATTAATACATAAATTTTATTTATTTATATATCTCCATCATCATAGAAAGTTACTGCTATTTTGGCCAAACCTGGGGCTTGATCCCAGGTCCTGAGATCCACTTGGCAGCTGAATGGGCTAGAGGCTGCGGTGCTGACACTCACCCATTCATGAATTCGGCCTTTCAGGCATTCACATCAGGTCCCATCATTGCCAAAAATTTCTTCCTGGTGTAATATTTCAAGGGTGACACCTGTTTTCCTTTTCTATGCAAGTTCATAATAAGTCTGCAAAGCTACACGCTATGGAATAGATGGGAATAAATGTAATAAATGTTATAGGTGCACTCACGGTCCATAAAATAAATGCTAAATAAATACATAAATGATAAAATATAATGTATCACTCCAAAAAACATGATATAGACTGAATATATTGATGTAAGTAGAAATCATATATTTAACATGTCTATAAATGTTATGAGATGCTTGAATTCAGGCCTAGTGAAGAGTTTAGTTCATGCATGATTCTCATAGGAAATGATAGGCAAGATGTTTGGCATAACAATTATTTTTAATTAAGAGTTCATGAAGTGTGACAATAAGAATCACATTCAGGAAATGGAGGCATTGGGAAAGATCCAAGAATCGGTACTTGAATGGTAGATAGGATTTGAACACAGCTAGCTACATCTCCTACTCTATCCAAATAGGTAATTAGCATACTAGCTTCAGCTTATGAATGGATGAATATTGTGCCCCATCCCCACCCTGGGGCTCGATCTCAGGTCTGGGTATGTCTTAGCTCCTTAGTGGCTCACAAGCTGATGGGCTCATGTGGACCCATTTGGCTGTTGGGCTTCCTAGACCCCAAGTTCAAATCCCAGCACTACCAAAAGGTTTATCTTAATGTGAGAAGCCAATTCTTGCACCTGTTTTCCTGTACTGTGCAAGTGTTGGGTCTCAGCAAGAATCAAGAAACATTGGCAACTCTACACCCATGAGAATAGGTTGTCATCCATGTCAGCACAGTTTTATATGTCATTCTATGCTCAATAAAATACACAATACATCCTTGAAAAAGACTCAAAATAAAACGAATAACTACACTGAATGCAAGATGCATACCACACCTGTACATAAATAGAGATCCTATGTTAAAAAGAGCTGGGCTTCTTATTTTGTCCAGTGCTGTGACTTCAGATCAGACCCCGGACTAGGCCTGACATTCTAGTCTTCAAGGATGGTGAACCTCCCCTTCTCCCACAGTGCAACAGAGATACCCATACCTGAGTTCAAATCCCAGCACTGACAAAAGATTCATCCTGATGTCAGAAGCCAGTCATTGCACCTGTTTTCCTCTCCTGTGAAAGTCCTGGGTCTCAGCTAGGCTGGAGAATGAATGCATAGGCAACCCTGTAACCATGGGAAAAGTTTATCATCCATGTCAGCACAGTTATAGCTGTCACCATACTCAGTAAAATACACAATACCTCCATGAATTAGACACAAATTAAGGAGAAGTGCACCGAATGCAAAATGATGGCCGCACATGTATGTCAATATAGATCCTGTGTTTAAATTATGAATTTAGGACTATCCTGGCCCTCCCTGGGGTTCGGTGTCAGGTCCTGGGAAAGGTCTAGCTCCTTAGTTGCTCACAGGCTGGTATCCTCACCTAGAACTTTTCGCCAATTGGCCCTGCTGGGCTCTGAGTTAAAATCCCAATACTGCCAATAGATGAACTCTCATGTGAGAAACACATCGATCTACCTGTTTTCCTATGAAAGTCCAGGTTCTCAGGGAGGATGGAGAATGCTATGCAGGCAACTCCATAGCCATGGGAATGGTTGTCATCCTTTTCTGCACAGTTATATCGGTCATCATGCTCAATAAAACACAAAATGCATACATGACTAAGACACACAATAAAAAGTGTAACTATACTGAATTCATGAGGCATTCCACACATGTATGTAAATAGAGATCCTATATGTAAAATAGGTGGGTATATTATTTTTGCCAATACTGGGGCTTCAATTCAGGCCCTGTGACTTAGCCTGATATTGTAGTCTTCAAGGATGGTGAGCTTCCCTTTCCTCCACAGTGCTATAGATTTACCCAGACCTGAGTTGGAAACCCAGCAGTGGTAGAAAAATGGTGCGAGTTCTGAGCCAGGGTGTTTATTATTATTATTATTATTACTATTACTATTATTATTTGCCAAGGAAGGGATTTGAACTCAGTTCGTGGTAACTCTGCCTCAGCTTCAATCACCTCAGGTGACAGGCTGCCATGGGCCCATAGCCAATCCTGGGATTCTAGGCTTTGAAGTCTTGCAGGAAAACACACATACACACACACACACACACACACACACACACACACACACACACACACAAATACACAGAGAGAAAAAAAAGCCGCGGGATGGATTTTTTACATTTTTTTCCCTTTCTATGGTGACCATCCTGGGTCTGAATGACATGTCTGCAAAGGGTACTTCACCGTGCATTGGCGAAGGCTAGTGGGCTATCGGGGAAGCCATAGTCCCATGCAGCAATGTAGGCCCTGAGTTTAACTGCTGGTCCTGACACCTACCAATCGGGGGATTTCCCAAGAGACTTATTCCTATGCATCGGAATACCGATGGAATGTTAACAAACTATGATTGAGAAGTTTCTGCATGCATAGGTCTAGTCTAAAATTAGACACATTGATCTTATTGAATAGTTTATTAAGCATGAAAAGAATCCTATTCCTTCAATGGCGCATAATAACTACCTAAGAGATGGTAGGAACGTAGTTGATGTCATTGAATCCTAGGTAGATGTCTCTGGCACTCTATACAAATATATATTTATTGGTATACTACCACCTGCCTATCCATGTATGGCTATTTTGTCCACCCCTGTGGCTTGATGTCAGAGTCTGGGAACTGCCTGGCAGTTTCCTGGGCTAGAGGTTGTCGTTTTGACACACCCATTCATGAATTGTTTCTGCTAGGCCCTGAGTTCAGATTCCAGCACTGCCAACAAGTGGATTGTGGATTAAGAAGCCAAGCGTGACACCTGTTTTCCTTTGTTCTGAGCGTTCTGGATGTCAGGCATGATTGAGAACACTTCTACAAATCTAGATACTATGTGATAAGATGTCATCAAAATAATAAATGGAATGCATGTTATCACAGTCAATAAAATAAATGGTTAATGAATAAAACAGAAATACAATAAATAACCACAACAAACAGGATATGTACTGAACATCTATAAGTAAGTATGAATCTTATCATTACAATATACATAAATAGTATGTTTCCCAGAGCTGGGGCTTGAATTCAAGCCTAGGGAGCAAGCCTGACTTTCGTGACTTCAAGCACGGTGAGCTTCTCCATTGTCCACAGTGCTGCAAAGTTACCCAGACCCTGAGTTCAAATCCAAAGCCTGGCAGAAAAAACGGCACCAATTGCAAGCCAGGGAGATTATCTATCTATCTATCTATCTATTTATTTATTTATTTTGTGTGAAGCAAGGTCTTGAACTCAGGTCATGGCAACTCTGCCTCATCTTCCATCACTCTAGTCTGGGGTGCAGCCAATGGAACCACAGGCAATCCTGGGATCTTGGACCTCCAGGCCTTGTGGAAGGGAAAAATGCACACAGAAGAAGTGGTGAGATGAAGTTTTAACATTTTGCACCATGACCATTTGGGTCTGAATGACACGGCTCCAAAGGGTACTTCTTGTATTGCTGAAGGCTGGCAGGGTACTGGGGAAGATATAGTCCTGCATGGCAATATAAGCCTAGAGTCGAATCTAAGTCATGTCACTTCCAGATGGCGGGAGATCCTAAGAGACCCATTCCCATTTATAGGAATAATGATTGAATGTTGTAAGTGTCACAGTTGAATGAGTTGCTCATGAGTGATACTCATATAAAATTAGACATTATGATTTCAGTAGGCTGACTAATTTTATTTAATATGAAGCATTAAAAGACTACTATTTCTGGAAGTGGCTCTGTGGCTCAAGTGATAGAGTGCTCGCTTTGAGCTGAATAGTGCAGGGACAGCGCCAAGCCCAGAGTTTATGTTTTTGAAAAGACTACTATTTCTTACAGGGACACATTAATTTCAGAACACTGATTTACTTAATAGTTTATTAAGGATGAAAACAATAACATTAATTACATGGAGACATAATAAATACCCAAGAATTGTTATGAATGTAGACTATATAACTGAATAATGGATAGACATCTCTGGTACACTATAAAGACATATATTTATTAGCATACTACCATCTGCATGTCAATCTGTTCTTATTTTGTCAACCCCTGGGGCTCAATCTCAGGTCCTGGGAAATGCCTGTCACCTCAGTTTGCCCCAGTATGGCATGCTGACACTCAATCATTCATGAATTTGTCCCTGTAGGCCATGAGTTCAAATGCCAGCACTCCCAAACAAGAAATCATGGAGTAAGAAGCAGATGGTGACACATGTTTTCCTTTTCTGTGAAAGTCCTGTGTGTCAGGTATGAAGTGAAATACATATGCAGACCTATATCCTATGTAATCAATATTCTATGTGCCATAATAGTCAATAAAATAAATCGTCACTACATGAACAAAACAAAAAATAAAATGAATAACTACATTAAATGCAATATGGAGTCAATATATGTATGTAAATATAAATCATATATTTAAAATGTACACAAATAGACTGTATTCTAGGGGTGGGGATCAATTTCAGGCCTAAGGAACAGACTTGAATTTCTTGACTTCAAAAAAGCAAGCCTCCCCTTGCTACACAGTGCAACAGATTTACCCAGACCATGAGTTCCAATGTCAGTCCTGGCAGAAAAAAATGGCATCTCTATGCCCAATTCTTAGGTATTTCATTATTTCTCCATTTAATGAATGTAATTTTTTAAATGCTTCATAAAGTATTGATTAAAATCAATCAGTGTCCTAGAATATAATTGTGTATAATTTTATCCTAGAATCATTCAAAAACTGTCCATTCAATCATGATATACATCATATTCCATTGGTATTCATATGGATAGAAATGAGTTTTTAGGATCTTCTGCCATTTGGAGGTGGCAGGACCAGGATTCAAATTGTGGGCTCCAGCTCCCACTACTTAAATCCGAAGATAGGGAACTCACCAGTCTGTTCAAGAACATCATCAAGACCAATAATTAAGCAGGCACCAGTGGCTCTCAGCAGTCCTTCATGATACTTACAAGGCTGTGAAAGGAGATTCATGGTCAAAGTCACCCTAGGCTGGAAAGTACTTGAGACCCCTGTCCAACTTCAGTGTCAACAAAGCCAGAAGTAGAGCCAGTGGTAGAAGGGTAGCCTTGAGCAAAAACAGCTCACCAACTGTGCCTAGGTCCTGAGTTCAATGTCCGGGACTGGCAACAAACAGGCATACACACAAAAATCTGTGCAGCTATATGGCTAAAGCAGGTCTCCCTCTTGTTCCCAACTGGATTGGACAGAGTTCCCTGGGAAAGGGGCTGCTGTCATCTTGACTCTGCCCATTCTGCCTGCATCACAGGATACTGCCATACCCCCATTCTTTTATGGTTCTTTCTGACCAATGGGATACAAGAATCGTGGCCACCCACATTCCATGCTGCCCTGTAGCACCAAGATTCCCTCTGTTAGTTGACACCACTACCAGCAGTTGAGGAAGGTAGAGGTAACTGAGTGGTAAACAAGAGACTCGAGGCAAATTTGGAGTACAATAGGAAATTGACAACCTAGTCATAGAGTGGGAGAATAGAGGATTTCCCAGAGCCTGGGAATGTGGCCAGCCCATCTTTCCCATCCCAGAGCTCAGATGTCTGAAACAACAAGACTCCGTGAGAGAGCTGTGGGCAACAAACTACTGCCAGAACACCAGCAGAAGAAATCCTCCCAGCAGACCTTCAGCATTCAAGACAACAAAGAATACATAAAAGGGAAGGATCCCAAAGACAAATACCTCTGGGAAGGGTGATTCAACCGAGGGTCTGGCCAAAGGTGATGCTGACCACTGGCCTCCCCTGCCTTTGGACACAGTCACAGCCACCAGGATCCAGAATGTGAAGGGTCCCGATACCACCAAGAATATGCAGAGGTGCTAGCGACATGTGGTGCCTGCCCTGGACCACAGCAAAAGGAGAAACCAGGTGCTCTATGCCAAGATCAAACCACTGAAACAGGAAAAGACAGACCTGCAGGATTGACGAGAGAAAGAGAAGGAGAAGGTAGCCAAAGTACACAAAGCACCAAAAACAGAGCTAGACATCCACAAGCCACCCATATAGAGGTTGGTTTTGGCAGAAAGTGATTTACAATCAGCACCAGCCCACATGCAGCTCATGGCCCATGACAGCGAAATGGAGCATGAAGCTCTCACCAGCTGCCTACAGGCCGCAGAGCAACGCATGGCAGAGCTGGAGATGGTGGCTTCTGTGGTTACTACTTACAGAAGGTGGCCGAAATGTTCAAACAGCTAAATGATGTAACACTTAAGCTCAAGAAAAAGAAGAGAAGCTTCTATGACCTGCAGCAAGTGAACACAGAATTTTAGGAGAAGGTGTAAGCATTCTGGACATAGAGGAGCAACAGGAAGAACAGAATCTGCAAGTTCCAACAAGTGCTGGAGGGGTGTGAGGTACTAAAGAGACTTCAGGACAACCTGAGTTGAATGGTGTCTGCAACGAATCTGGAGACAGACACCTTCTCGCAGAACCTGAGCATTGAGAGGTCCATGCAGAAGGAGGAGCCCTGGTGGCAGACCAAGCAGGTGAACCAACTGACAGAGGAAAAGGAGTGAGGATGAAGGTAGGTGCTGCACCTAGAGAATGAGCTGGGGGAACTGAGAAGGAAGCTGGCAAAGCCATGGCCCTCTGTGGGTCCATCTCAGGAGGAGCAGCACCTGCGGGCCCACACCTACCACACAAAGATGGGGTTGAAAAACGTGGAGAAACAACTTCACATCCAGGTACAGGAAAACTAGAAACTCCGTCTCCACTATGCAGAGCAGCGGGAGCAAGTGGGAGGATTGGAGGAGAAAACCAAGGATCCGCAGGACATCCCCGATACCCCACAATGTGCATGCGTATGAAACCCACAGCGGGAGGAACAGCTGGCCTTGCTGCAGGACGCTCTCTACAGGGTGAGCAGTGAGAAGGAGGAGCTCACCAGCATCGTGGACTCAGAGCAGCAGGTGAAGAAACATCTACAGGAACAGCTGGACTGCTGAGAGGAGAAGATAGAGGAAGGGAAAGAGGTAGCTGAGAGAGAGAGCCAAGCGACTCGGGAGCTCCAGGAGCAGCAGGAGCAGTCCTTGGCCCAGCTTCAGGAGCTCAGAGTCACCTGTGAGCAGTACATTGCCTCCAATGAACAGCTGTGCTCCAAGTAGTAGGTCCTGCAGTAGCACCTGCAGAGGCAGACCCAGCTGTTGGAGAAGCTGATACAAGTGCAGGGTCTGACCAACTGGGGGGACTAGATGGTGCCCCCAAAAGTGGCAGGACAGTTTCAAGTGCCTGGACGTGACCTGTCCAGAGGAGGAGCACATGCAGGCCCAGCTGAGCTTCCTGGCTTTCCCTGGGGAAGGAGAAGCTGTGAACCCTGGAGAAGCAAAAGCTGAGGAAGCGACTCTCCTCGATGTGCCCATGGCAGAGGATGGAGATGTCCCCCAAACTCAGAGGGTTAGCACTCTTGGAGGCTGAGATCCACAGGGGGATACTCCTGCCACAGGAGCAGCGAGACTGCTGCAGCCACTCCCCCTCCCACCTACAGCTCAATGCCAGATAGAGCTGGAGCCACAGGTCCCCCGCCCAATGAGCTGTCACCACAGCATGTGTGAGGTTGGGAAGTGGGACACGTGGGCGTCCAAGAAGAAAATCTTCTTCATCCACAACCTGCCTGATGAGGTGGACTTCCAGAGTCCTGCAGATGAGCTCCACCATCGATGCAACCAGCTGTCGGCACATATCTGCACCATCCAGGAGTCCCTCCTGACATGTAAAGGACAGATGTTCATTCTGGATCAGCTTTGTCAGGAGAAAGCCGAGTGCATGTGCCAGCTGTCCCAGGAGAAGATGAAGAGTAGATAGCTGTCAGAGCTTCTGTGGCTCCTACACGGGGCTCCAGATGCTGACACAGGCTGAGCTCCCCACAAGTGCAGCTGCTTCAGAGGCCTCAGGCTCCTGGGTGGTCAAAATCAGGGAGAAGCAGAAAGGTTTTGAAGAATTGCAACTTCAGGATAGTGTGGAAACTGCAAGAGGAGAGGTCAAGGTTCCCTGCCCTGTACAGGACTCCCCCACAGAGCATGTCCTGCTGCAGATCCCCACATGCAGAACTGCCCATAGCTGGTGCACTCAGGCTTGCAGTGCTCTGTCCCTTTCTTCTGTAGACAGATGGGGATGATGACTCCCTATGTGACTTACTGAGTCCCCAAATCCTCAGTAGCCACCAGAACTAGGTGGCCAGGTGGGCTTCTCTAGGCCTCCATCTGCCTGGTGATAGGAAGGGTAAACTATGGGCCTGGTAGAGCAGAGGCTGCTGGGAGGAGGCCCAAATTCCAGGAACATCTAATGGCCCATTGGTGGCCAGGGAAGAGGCCCGTGTTATGCTTATCAAAAAGAATAAATCGTTTCCAAAGGGAAAGAAAAGGCCTCCACAAAGATTTGTTCTTCCAGTTATGGGGCTTGAACTCAGGGCCTGTCCACTGTCCTTGAGCTCTATTTGATCAAGACTGGTGGTCTACAAGTTGAGCCCCATCTCCCCTTCCAGCTTTTTCTTTGTGGAATCGAACCCAGGGCTTCAGGCTTGCTAGGCGACCACTCTATCACTGAGCCACATTCTCAGCTAGGATGATCTCCTGCCCCCAAACCCATATGGCCATTCCTCAGATAAATAGGAAGTAGGGGCTAGGATGAATATGAAGCACAAGTCTGGTTCACAAAGAAATAATCCCCTGCCCCCTCTTCGACACCCTTATTTAAAGTTTCTCTTTTACTATTGAGGGATGAGAGCGGGAGAGGGACATCTGAGAGAGGAGTACCAAGAACAGTGGCCCCCTGAGCCCCACAGCTTCCTCCACACAAGTAGTCCTACAGATTCCCATCTTACCTGACTCAATGTTGTGTCTACACTGTCTCCCTACTCCAGCAAGGCTCAGAATGAAATAAATGTCAGCCCTGGCCTCAGCCCACACCCAGGGTAGAAGTTCCTAGTCCCAAACTGACTTCCACCTCTGACTTCCCAGAGTTAGGCTGGACCCACCACTCACCACTGTATTGGTGTCAATGATCCCATGGATGGATTTCAGGAAGAAGGTCTATGGCAAAGAGCAGAAGCAGCAGGGTAAGCAGGGAGGAAGGACCCGGGGCAATTGGTCTGGGATCTTCCTCCTTGGAGTCCTCCCGTCAAGCCAGAGCCATCCTGACCCAAAGCCCAGCCAAGGGCAGGGGGTGGAGAAGATAGAGGAGCACGGGACTAGAGGAGGTACTGCTTTATCTTGGTGGACTTGAAATTTCCAATATTTGGCCCATGCCAATACCAAAGCCAACATGCAATGCCTCTCCTTGTCATTGTCCATGAGTGTTGTCCCTGAGCTCTTTTTCTCAAGGCTTGCACTCTACCACTTTAGCCAAGGGACACTTCTTGTTTTCTGATGGTTCATAGAGGATAAGAGTCTCACACACTTTCCTGTCCAAGCTGGCTTGGAAGCCAGATCTCACCTTCCTGAGTAGCAAGGATGTCAGGCGTGAGCCACAACTGCCCAGCATGTGATGCCTTTTTAAAGGATCTTGGCAAGTCTGTAAATGGAACCCCAAAGGGCCTGGATAGACCAAGACCCAATCAAGGAGCTGGGACTGGGGAAGGCTGACATTCTAGCCATTCTGTTCCCCAAAATTATAGATGTCAGGTGGTGTTGGATGCATCGAACTCCTAGGCCAACAACCACCAGACTTAGTGGGAAAAAGGTATAGAATACCCAAAGGTTACAGTGTAGAAATCTCTGATTTTGCATGCATATGGATGTGTGTGTGTGTGTGTGTGTGTGTGTGTGTGTGTGTGTGTGTGTGTGTGTTTACCAAGGGTTGAAGAGCCTAGGTGGTAACCTTTAGCTTGTTTGCACAAGTTTGGTGCTCTAACACTTGAACTATAGTATTACTTCTTCCCAGCTTTTTGGTGATTCTTTGGAGATAAGAGTATGCCCAGGCTAGGTTTGAATCTTGATTGGTCCTCCAGTGTCAGCCTTGAGTAGCTAGGATTATAGGCATGTGCCACTGACATCCAGCTGCATGGATGTCTTTTCATACTTTCTGTTCTAACAGCTGTCTACTTGCCTTGGCCTAGATCACTGACCTCTACATCAGTTCCCAGCAGCACCTGACTGTGTGGAGACCATAATGCTCAAATATTGTCAGTGCATCCTATTTCTTTGTCCTCAGGGCAGGGTATGTCTCCTCTGAAGACCGGAGGGGTAGGGGAAGATGTACGAGGGATAGCTGTAGATGGATGCTCGGCTAGGAAATAGGTACTCTGTTTTATCCAAAAAGGAATGCGTTCCCAGATGCTAATGGCTCATGCTCTCATAATCCTAGCTCGTTCAGCAGGCTGAGATTGGAGGATTAACATTCAGATGCAGCCCAGCAAGAATTGTCTGTGAGACTCTCCTCTCCAAAGAACCACCTGAAAGCTGGAAGAAAAGCTCTGGCTTAAGTGGTAGAGTGGTATCCTTGAATGAAAAAACTGAGGGACAGAGCACGGGTCCTGGATTCAAGCCCTACTACCAAGATGCACTCTTGCGCATGCACACACACACACACACACACACAGAGGAAGGTAGTAATGATAAGCTGAGCTAGAACTGGGGGCAGTCCTGAGGCATAATCATAATAAACTCTCAACCACATCAGTTGTTTCTCCTTAAGTCCTTCTTGGGCTGCGGGGTCTGCGCTATGGCAATAAATTGCATGGAACCTGCCCCTCCATCCCAGCACGGGGACATAGAACCAAGGGAAGGACACTATGGATGCTCCTTTGTAGTTGTCCCATGATTGCAGACCTTCATCTGCCCTGAGCACTGGTGAGTTAAGCAGGGCTCCGAGTCCTGGGACTTCTGGAATATAGCGACTGCTACAAGCAGCAGCCAACCTGCTTTTGTTCCTCAGCCTACAAGTCTTTCATGACCCAACTCAAAACTTGCCCAAGGTGTGCCTGACAAATTCACATTCTTGTGATTCCCTTGTGAGCTGGCCTTAACTGGTCTACCCCTTCTGGCCCAGAACCGTGGTCTGAGACGTCGATTTAGTGCTCAGATCCACACTGCACTCATGACAGATGCCCTTCTGATGACCGGCGGATGACCTGCATGCCACAAGGCATGACCTTTTCTGGTACTGTGTCCTGCTCTGTAGGCAAAGGCCTTGAAGGAGGCTGCTCTCAAGATTTGTAGGACACATAGACATTGGAAGACCATCAGGAGCCCACTGGAAAGTACTTGCTAGAGCCACAACATGAGGTCAAAGCAGGCCAGGTATTGGTCATGGGGCTCTAAGTCTGGGCCTGGGCACCATCTCTCAGCTCTTCAGCTGAGCACTTCAGCCGCTTCTGGTTTTCTGGTGGATCCTTGGAGATCACAGTCTCCCGGACATTCCTGCCCAGGCTGGCTTTGAACGGCAATCCTCACATCTCAGCCTCCTGATATGCTAGGAGGACCAGCATAAGCCACCCATGCCTGGCCTATCTGTCCATTCACCACAGTGGACTAGGAGCTCCTGAAAGCTTTTCTTAATTTTTTAGGTGCAAGTACTGGGGCCTGAACTCACGGTCTGGCCTGTAGGTTCTTAAAGTTTTCTCTCAATGAGGACATGCTACCACTTGAGCCAAAGCTCCATTTCTGGCTTTTGTTAGTTCATGGGCAAGAAAGTCTCACTAACTTTCCTCCCTTGAGATGGCTTTGACCCACAATCTCTGATCTCAGTCTCCTGAGTAGCTAGGATTTACGGGGGTTGAGCCACTGGTGGCATTGGGCTAGAAGCTTTTTTTAAGAAGAATTCTTCCCTGCATTTGCCCTGACTCCTCCATGCAAAGAGGGCCTGAGGGTCAGGAGCTGTGAAAAATAGGCTTCCAGCCACAGAAATTGGCTGGGGTCTTTGGTGAAATGTCAAGCTAATATTTCCCTGGGCCTCATTCTGGGACCTCACCCTCTGCTCTACTTGTGACTCAAGTACAAATCTTGACCCAGCCTTCAGTGTTCTGCCAGACTTGTCTGAAGCCACAGAACCATCATTCCATCCACACAACCGGCTCTACACCACACCTCAGGACCTTTGCCCATGCTCTACCTTGTGCCTGAGGCTCTCTGTCCTGTTCCACAACTTAGAACTCCTGTGGAATTTTGGCACTGGTTATATCACTTCCTGGAGCAAGTCTTTCCTTCCCTTCTCCATCTTTTTTTAAAAAAATACTGAGTTTCTAGAGGTGGAATTTGTGCAGGTTGACTGTCAAATTCTCTATCTTGGTGTGTGTGTGTGTATGTGTGTGTGTGTGTGTGTGTGTGTGTGTGTGTGTGTGTATGTGTGTGTATGTGTGTGTATGTGTGTGTGTGCGTGTGCCTGTGCCACTCCTAGGGTTTGAATTCAGGGCCTGGATGCTATCCCTGATCTTTTGTGCTCAAGACTAGCACTCTACTACTTCAACCACAGCTCTACTTCTGGCTTTGTGGGTGTTTAATTGGAGAAAAGACTTTCCTGCTTGCATTTGGGATCCTCAGATCTCAGCCTCCTGAGTAGCTAAGGTTACAGGAGTGAGCAAACAGCACCTGCCCTCTACCTATTACCCATAACATCGGCCCTCCTCTATGTCCCAGAAGAATATGTCTCACTGTGCTCACGTTTTTTTGTTGCTGTTGTTGTTGTTGTTGTTTTATTTTGCCAATCTTAGGGCTTGAACTCAGGGTCTGGGCATGTTCCTGACCTTTTTTTGCTCAAGGTTAGCACTTTTATTGCTTAAGCCACAGTGTCACTTTTGGCTTTTTCTGTTTCTGTGGTAGGAATGAATCGAACTCAGGGCTTCATGTGTGCTAAGTAAGCACTCTACAAGTAAGCCACATTCGAAGCCCAAGGCTTACTTCTAATGGGAGTTATGATGGTGGGATTTATTGGATTACCCCTTTTGGCACAGAAATTGCTGGCTATTTCCTATCTTTCCCAGGATTTGGGACCAGCCTGAGACTCAGCAATGAAGAATGATGAATGAGTGATGGCCACCAGGCCCCAGAGACCTAGGCTCACATCTTAATGAGGGATATAGGGTATAGAGCCACAACCTTCAACAACTCCTACAGTCTAAGAATTGTGGTTTCCCTTGAGAAGTGCCAGGACATAATGCACCCGTTGTACACACCAGTTGCACACACCAGCCCAGGCAAAGCCTTCGTGGCTTCAGTTCTTAAATTGCACTGAAGATGCTTATTCAAGCTGCCTGCTCAGACTTAGTGCTCTCTGAGGGCTTGTTCCAGCTTGCCCAGTTTGGGGGGCTGGGCATGGCCAACCTGCTCAATGCCCATCATCCTGGCCCTGTCCCTGAGACTTTTGCTCAAGGGTAGTGCTCTGCAACTTGAGCCACAGGGCCACTCAGGGTTTTTTTGTTGTTATTTTATTTTGATTTCCTGTGATCTCTTAAGAAATATGAGTGTCGCGGTCTTTCCTACCCAGGCTGAATTCAACTTGGCATCTCAGCCTCCTGAGGAGCTAGGATTACAGGCAAGAGCCACTGACACTTGGCTTCCTTTTCTTCTTGTTGTTCTTTTTTTTCGTGACAATCTGAAATCTTCAAGGTGTCATTCCAATGGTTTATTAGAAGTAAACTTCCCAGCCCTGGAATTCGAATGCTAGGACTACCACCCACAAATGGAGGGAGATCCTAACAAACTCATTCCTATTCATGTGAATGCTAATGGAATGTTATGAAAGTAATAATTAAATTTGCAGTTAATTCATGATTCTACTTTAGAATGCCACACAAAAATTATTGAATTTATATCTTCCATTCTAGCACCATGGTATGATTAAGGATATTGACTGATTTTTATTAATGATTTTATAAGTATTAGATGATGATACTGAAGTGCCCCCATCGCAGGACCCCCACCAAGAAGACCACCGAGAGTCGGACCTTCCGAAATACAAAAGCAAGGCTTTATTCAGTCAGGTTGCAGCTCAGGACTCGTCCTACACACCGACACAGTGGAGCTTAGGAGGAAGCCCCAAGTTGAAATTTCATAGGGCTTATAAAGGCAAAAACTACAAAGTTACAGTAACCAGATGTGTTAACAGGACATCCTAGGGTGATAAGGGGTGATAGGGGGTGATCAGACCATTTGGGCTAGGGCATTAAAGGGCAGGGTGTTATCAGACCATTTGGGCTAGGGCAATAATGGACAGGGGTTTATCAGACCATTTGGGCTAGGGCAATAAAGGGCTGGGGGTTATCATACCATTTGGGCTAGGGCAATAAAGGGCAGGGGGTTATCTGTGAAGCAAGGGAAGTTTGTGACCACAGATAACTCTGTCCTTGGGATTTATGTGAGCTCTGGTTAACTTCAACATGGACAAATCAGTTCCTGGAATTTATGTTTGCTCTGGGTCACTCATAATTTAACATAAAGGACAGAATGGCTGCTGCCTCAAAATGGAGTTACTTCAACTCTTCAATACTTCATTAAATGGAAGCATAATTTAATAACTAATAATTTGTAATAATATATAATTTAATAATATCCTCACATTCCCTCTGTCTATATATATATATGTATATATATATATGTGTATATATATATATATACATATATATATATATATATGTGTATATATTTGACGTTACTGTGGCTTGATCACAGGTCCTCAGAACTTCCTGGCAGCTCAGTTTTCTGGAGGCTGGTGTGCTAAATCTGTGACCCCATTTATGGGTTGGGCATTTTAGGCCGTGCGTTGAAATCCCAGCATGGCCAATAATGTATTCATGGAGTAAGAAGCCAATTTTGACACATTTTTTTCCTTCTCTGTGAAAGTTGTGGGTCTCAGTATATGTGATATAATGTAATAAAATAAATGATTTATGTGCAATAATACTAAACAAATAAGGGTAATAAATGTCATATGGAGTAAACCCATGTATGCAAATAGATCTCATATATGAGTATCATTTTTTCCAGTACTGGGGCTTCAATTCAGGCTCTTGGAACTTTTCTGAACTTGCCTTCAAGGAAGGCAATCTTCCCCTTCACCCACAGTGCCACAGAGTTACCCAGACTCTGAGTTTAAATGCCAGGCCTGCCAGTATAATGGTGCAAATACCAAGTCAAGGCCATATTATTATTGTTATTGTTGTTGTTGTCATCATTGTTATTATTATTTGGTTTTAGGCCAAGTACCGAGCTTGAACTCAGGTCTTGGCATCTCTGCCAAAGCCAATCCTGAGATCCTAGGTCCCGAGTTCAAATCTCAAGGCTGGCAAAAAAAATAAAAAGGAAAAAAATAAAACTGAGAAGTTCAATGAGGTGATTACACTTTTTTTCCTTTGTATTGTTCCATCCTGGGTCTAAATAACAATGCCCAGACAATGTACATGACCTTACATTGCTGATGTTTGGCAGGCTATTAGGGAAGCCAAGCCGAAATCGGCAACTTAAGCCTGGATCTTGAATCCTGGGACTCCCACTAATGAATGGCTGTCGGGAGATTCTAAGAAACGCTTTCCAATAGACATCTGTACAAATGGAATGTTGTAAAAGTAACAATTACATTAGTAGTTAGTGTACAATTATATTAGAAAATTATACACAACAGGTATACTACATTGACTAATTTTCAATTAATAATTTATTATGTAGTCAATCATGATACTTAAAAAAGGAAGGAATAATTTAATTGGCAATATTTGATAGAAATATCATATATGGAATTTCATAATTTACAGACATCTCTCATTAAATATATCTACATCTATCTATCTATCTATCTATCTATCTACCTACCTACCTATCTATCTATCTATCTATCTATCTATCTATCTATCTATCTATCTATCTATCTATCTATCTATCTATCTGTATGTCTGTCTACCAATCTACACATTTATCTGTTTATACACTTGTGACTACTGGGGCTCCGTGGTAGAGTGCTCGCCAAGTAAGTATGAAGCCGTGGGTTCAATTCCTCACTACCATTTGAATAGAAAAATCCAGAAGTTTTGCTGTAGCTCAAACACTCGAGCACTAGCTTTGAGCATAAAGGCTTAGGGACTGTGTCTAGACTCTTACTCAAGAGCCAGGACTGGCACCAAAACAAAAATTAAAAAAGGAAAAGATAGAATGTTCTGACTGCAACTATATATGGATAGTGCTGCAAATACCTCATCACAGAGCAAGCTGGGAATCTAGTGCTGACATTTGCCATCTAACCTGAATTAGACAGAGGTAAACCGCTGCAACCCAGTTCCATCAACTAGATGGTGCTGGCTTGCTCACCCCGTCATCCAAGATACTAGGGGGCTGAGATCTGACACTGGTGGGTTTAAAACCTAGGCTTGGCAGGAAGTCTGTGAAACTCTGAGCTGTGGCTTAAAGTCGCAGAGTTCTAGCCTGATCAAAAGACCTTAAGACAGTACCCCCAACATTTCAGTGCAATCCCCGTGGCTGACTCCCCTCCCAAAAAAAACTCACCCCTCCAAAATCTAAATTTGGACTGTTTGTGGTGCGTTTCTGAAAGAATGATGATACTGATGAAAGCATCCTAATTCTAATGATATTATTTGGGCTACAGCTATGTGATGAGTATTTCATGAGTTGTTGTGTGCTGAGTACTTCTTGGAGTGCATTTTTTCATCTGGTTCTTGTAAGAGCTCCACAAGTAAGATGATTGTGGAGATGAGAAACTTGTGGCACCATTTCATGGCCAAAATTATGTATGTACCTAACTCTAGTGAGTTGTCTCCTGCAGACAATTGTTTTGTATTATATTTCTTGATCATGAACCTTGAACTCAGGGCCTAGCCACTGACGTTTACCTGTGGGGATCATGGGTAGCGCCCTGCCACAAGGAGGCAAGGACCCACTTGCAACAGAGTGTTACAGTCTAGGCATGCAGTAGCTGAGGTCTGTCATCCTGTCTACTCAGGAAGCTGAGATCTGACGGTCTGGGTTCAAAACTATCCCAGACACAAAAGGTCCCATGAGACTTTTATCTCCTATTCACTACTTAGGAACTTGAAGTGGAAGCTAGTTGCTGCTGACTTGTGCCTGTCATCCTAGGTACTCCGGATGCTGAGAGCTGAGGATCACGGTCCAAAGCCAGCCTGGGCAGGAAATTCCTTGAGACGCTTCTCTCCAGTGACCCACCAAAAACCTCAAGGGGTGCTGTTGCTCAAGTAGTAGAGTGATTGACTTTAGCTAAAGAGCTCAAGGACAGCAACCAGGCCTAGACTTAAATTCCTCCAACTTCCAACAAAAGAAAGAAAGAAACCTGAAGTAGAGTGCTGGGAATGTATCTTAGGAGTAGAGTGCTTTGCATGTATGAATCCCTGGGTTTGATTCCTTAGTACTACACTAGAAAAAAGCCTGAAGTGGCTGGGTGCCTCAAGTGGTAGAGTGCTATCCTTGTACAGGAGAAACTCAGGTACAGTGTTCAGGTCCTGAGTTGAAGCTCCAGGACAAGTGTATGAACACACATACATGCACACACACACACACACACACACACACACACACACACACACACACAGACAGACAGATAACAGAAGTGAAGCTGTGACAAGAAATGATAAAGCACTGAGCTTCTGCTCTGAGCTCATGGTCAGTATCCAGGTCCTGTGTTCAACCCTGAAACACAGCCACCCAGGGCCCAACTAGGAGAGGTCAAAGTTTCAAAACATGATGAGTTTCACCAGCCCAAGATGACATGAAGCATAGTAATATTACACATGTACTTTGATTTAGCAAGCTTCTGGAAAACCCAGGGAAGCATCATTGTCAATAATGAATCATTTTATTAGATTCAGCTCCTTAGTTGTCTGCCAAAAGGACCCTTGAATTAATTGTATCAGGTTATTTCAGCACTGGAACATAGGCTAACAAATACAGGATAAGTGCAGGGAACTTGGCCTGCCACGGGAGGTGGCACAATTGAAGTCTTCCTGTCACAACAGAGCTCTCGGCAGAGAGATAGCTTGAGATACAAAGAGGCCTTTTTCTCCTGGCCACCAGAGCCCACCCACACTCCTCACTAATTGGCCTAGAAAGAGTTTTTTGTCACTCAGCTCTACAGGAGTGTGGCCTTTTGTCTGCCTGTTCCAATAATGAGGAAGTCTTCTTCCAGTAGTCCCCGATGTGGAGAAAACCTCAGGCTACAATGGGAACAGTGAGAGGAGGCCCGGAAGATGCATTGTCTTGAAAACTCTCTCTGTGCTATGAAATCATTTTATTCAAAGCAAATTTCCTAGCTGGATGTCTTTCATTATAGGGTTTCTGGACCTTCACCAATAGAAATACATGCATACATACATGGGGAGACATGTTGTTACTGGCTTTTTTTTTAATTGCCAGGTTTGGGAGTTTTACTATGAGCCTAGGCCCTGTCCCTGAGTTCTTGTGCTTAAGGTTAATGCTCTGCCCTTGAGCCATAGCCCCATTCATGGGGATTTTTTATTCCTGTAATCGCTCAGAAATAAGAGTGTGGTGGATTTTCCTGTCCTGGCTGAATTCAGACTGGCATTCTCTACCTCTCAGCCTCCTGAAGAGCTAGGATTACAGGTAGGATCCACTGACACTTGGCTTTCTTTCCTTCTCATTCTTTTCTTTCATCCTGACAATCTGAAATCTTCACAGTGTAATTCCAATCGTTTGCATTTCAAAGTAAAATACCCAGGCCTGGAGTTAAAGTGACAGTACTGCCACCTATAAATGGAGGGAGATCTTGAGAAAATCATTCCTATCCATGGGAATGCCTAATAAAATGTTATAAAAGTAACAATTAAATTTGGAATTAGTTAATAACTCTCTTATATAATGCCACACAAAAAGTATTGGATAATGTCTTCCATTCTAGCAACATAGTATGATTCTCCCAATTATGGAATACTGACTACTTTTACATTAATGCTTTAATAAGTATTCAACCATGATACTTCATTAAAAGGAGGCATAATTTAATAACTAATAATACATATAATTCAATATTCTCACATTCTCTCTCATATACATAGCAAACTACACGTCTATCTATCTATCTATCTATCTATCTATCTATCTATCTATCTATCTATCTATCTATCTATCTATCTATCTGCCTCTACTATTGCTTGATCACAGGTCTTCAGAACTGGCTGGCAGTTCAGTTTGTCAAAGGCTTTTGTTTTACAACTGACCCATTCATGATTTGTGCATTGTGGGCTGTGAGTTCAAATCCCAGCATGGCCAAAAGTTTATATGTGGAGTCAGAAGCCAATTTTGACCCATTTTTGTCCTTCTCTGTGAAAGTTGTGGGTCTCAGGATGATGTATAATCCATATGCAAGTAAATCCATGTGATAAGATGTAATAAATGAAATAAATGTGATATATGTAATAATTCTAAATAAAATAAATAAAAAATAAATAAGTGTAATAAATGTCATAGGGAGTAAACACATGTATGTAAATTGATCTCATGTATGAATATTATTTTTTCCAGTGCTGGGGCTTGAATTCAGGCCCTGGAAACTGGTCTGAAATTCTTGTCTTCAACGATGGTGTGTTTCCCCTCCCCTACAGTGCCAAAGAGTTAATCAGACCCTGAGTTGAAATCCCAGGCCTGCCAGAAAAATGGTGTAAATTCCAAGCCAGTGTCTTAATTTTTTGACCAGGGACATGCACTATCTTGAAAGCACTCTCTGTGCTATGATATCATTCTATTCAAAGCAAATTTCTTAGCTGGGTGCTATTTTTCCTAATAACTATGGATGTTCACTGATAGAAATACATGCATATATACACAGACACATGGAATTACTGGCTCTTTCTTTTTAGTGCAGATCCTGAGGATTGAACTATGAGCCTAGAAATTGACTCTGAGCTCCATTTACACAAAGCAATACTTTATGGTGCCTTAATCCATGATACTTCATTAAATGGAGGAATAATTTAATACCTAATAATTATTAGTAATATGTTAAATGTCATTTAATAATATACAGACATCTCACATTCTATAATATATTTATATTTAAATGTACAGTGGAATACACATATACATCTCTCTCTCTCTCTCTCTCTCTCTCTATATATATATATATATATATATATATACACACACATGTATTTGCAGCAATTTATACATCTATCTATTTATATATTGACCACTCCTGGGGCTAGAACTCAGGTCTTGGGAACTGCCTGGCATTGAATTTGTTTGAGGCTGCTGTGCTTAAACTGACCCCTTGATGAATTAGGCATTTCAGGCCCTGAGTTCAAATCCCAGCAGTGCCAAAGTCAATAGGTGGAGTAAGAAGCCAATGTTGACCTGATTTCCTTTCTGTGTTAATATTGTGTCCTAGGTACAATATGTAATATCTATGCAACTACATGTATTTGATATATATTATACATGTATATAAATAATATTTTTGCCAGTTCTAGGGCTGGAATTCACACACTGGGTAATGCTCTGGAATTTTTTTTCTTCTAGGACGTTAGCTTTCACCTCACCCAGAGCACAATAGAGTTACCCAGTCCCTGAGTTCAAATTACAAGTATGGCAGATAAAATGGCCCAAATTCCTATCCAGGACCTTAACTTTTTTGGAGTGGCAAACTCCAAAAAAGTAGCTTGAACTCTGGTCACCACAACTCTTCCTCAGCCTTGATTATCCTAGGCTGGGGTGCAGCTTTTACACCCACAGATGATCCAGGGATCCTAGGACCCGTGTTCAACTCCCAGCTCTGACAAAAAAATAAACCAACCAAGATGGAGGAGGAAAAACCAGGAAGTTTTAGACAACAGTTTTACCTTTGTTTCTTTTGCACTGTGATCATCTTGGATCTCAATGACTCGGCTTGAAAATTGTACATGACCTTGCATGGCTGAAGGTTGGCGTGCTGTCAGTGAAGCCTCAGCCCAACCCAGAAACCAAGGCCCTGAGTTTGATCTTTGTAATGTACCAATTGAACTACTAATTAGCTAGTCATTGTAGTATAAGATTGTACGCAATAAATATAGGTCATTGATTAATTTAATATTTTATTGTCTCCCACTGTGATTAATTAATGGAGGCATAATTTTAGACCAAATAATTCATAATAATAGAGTATATAAGAATAAGATATAGACATTACTATACAGTAGAATCTATATAAATGTCTATCTGTCTCTCTCTATAACTTTATTTATAGATATATATACATATGTAAATACACACCCTGCAGTATACATATCTATCTGTTTATATATTGGCCACTCCTAGGGCTTTATCTCAGGTCCTCAAATTTGCCTGACAACTTCACTTGCATCAGACTGGTGTGCTAATATTGACACATTCATGAAGTGGGCCTTCTAGGCCCAGAGTTCAAATCACAGAACTGCCAAGAACTTAATCATGGTAGAAGAAGCCAATTGTCCCACTTGTTTTCCTTATCAGTGAAAGTCCTGGGTCTCAGGAATGATGTATAATACATAGTCAAATCTGTGTTCTATTTAATAGGATGTAAATAATGTTATACATATAATCATACTCTCTAAAATATATAATAAATAAATAAAAAACAAAATAAAATGAATACCTACACTAAATGCAATATGTCATAAACATGCATATGTAAATATAAATCATGTTTTTAAAATGTATACTAATATTATTTTTGCCAGTGCTAGGGCTTGAATTCAGACCCTGGGAACAGACCTGTCTTTCTTGTCTTCCAGCATTGTGAGTTTTCCCATCCCCTACAGTACTGCAGATTTACCCAGACCCTAAGTTCAAATCCCAGGCTCGACAGAAAAAATGGCTCGAATATGCCAAGTAGCCTCATAATTATTTAAGTATTTTTAATGTATCTATGTATATATGTATGTATGCATGTATGTATTTTTATTTTGTCAAGCTCAATGGCAGCTCTGCCTCAGCTTTGATCACTCTAGGCTGGGTTGTAGCCACTGGACCCAGAGCCGAACCTAGGTTCCTGGGCCTCAAAGGCTGACAGGAAAAATAAATAAATAAAACGACACAGAAAAAAACCCAGTAACTTTCAGATGTCTGCCGGTTTTACATTTGTTCTCTTTTCAAGGTGACCATCCTGGGTCTAAAAGACAGGGCTGAAAAGTGTTGGTAACCTGCCATTGCTGAAGGTTGTTGGGCTTTCAGGGAAGCCATGGGCCAACACCACAACATAGGCCCTGTGTTCGAAGCTGGGTCCTGACCCCTACCAATGGAGGGAGATCCTAAGAGTCTTGTTCCTATTCATAGGAATACCGATGGAAGATTATGAATGTCAAGGTTTAATTGGTTGTTCTTGAATGATACTAGTATAAAATTAGAGAGTGATTTTAGGAGTCCGAAGGATTTTAATGAATATTTTTTGGCACATTAAAAGAATACTATTAATTATGTGGACACAATAGTTTCGGGACAGTGGTCGATTTAATTAATAATTCATTAAGGATGAAAACAGTAATATTAATTACATGGAGGCATAATAAATACCCAAGACTTAATAGGAATGTAGCCTATATAACTGAATAATGTATAGACATCTCTGGCACTCTATAAAGATCTTTATTTATTTGTGTACTACCATCTGCATGTCAATCTGTTCTTGTTTTGTCAACCCCTGGGGCTCAATCTCAGGTGCTGGGAACTGCTTGCCGATTCAATATCCCCCAGGCTGGCATGCTGACACTCACCCATTCATGAATTGGGCCTTGTAGGCTGTGAGTTCAGATGCCAGTACTCACAAAAATTGAATCGTGCAGTAAGACACAGGGTGACACATGTTTTCTTTTTCTGTGAAAGTCCTGGGTGTCAGGTGTGAAGTTTCATGCATAGACAATTCTATATCTTATATGATAAATGTAGTAAATATTCCATGTATTGTAGCAGTCAATAAAATAAATGGTAAATGAATAAAAAATGAATAACTTCATTAAGCACAATTTGGAGTCAACATACAGGGCTCTATCTCAGGGCCTGGGAACTGCCTGGCAGCTGAATTGACTAGTGGCTGCTGTGCTGGTATTAACCCATTCATGAACTGAGCCTTCTTTGCCTGAGTTTAGATCCCAGCACTGCGAAAATGTAATTTTTGAGTGAGAAGCTGAGCATGACACGTTTTCCTTTTCTGTGAATGTGCTCTGTGTCAGGTAGGATGTATAATTTGGATGCAAATCTATATTCTATGTAATAGGATGTAATAAAGGTAAAAAACATCATAGGTTGAAGAATTGGCACTACAGTAAATAATAAACAGATTGAATTAGTAGTGAATCATTCTAGGATAAAATTAGATGCAATAAGTGTAGGATGTGCACTAAGTTTAATTGATATTTTATTAAGCATTAACAGAATAAAATTACATGGAGACATAATTAAATAACTAATAATTGGTAGTAACACATGATGCATAATTTAATAATCTATAGACATTGGTCTCATTCTATGAAATATCTAATTATATATATGGATATATGTACATATATGATAAACAATAATGGGATATTGAGTAATTATTAATTAATGCTTTATTAATTGTTAACTGGGACACATCATTAAATGGAGACATAATTTAATACCTAATAATTGGTAGTAATATTATCTATAGTTTAATAATATGCAGAAATCTCATTTTGTATATATAATATTTATATACAGCAATCTCTATCTATTTGTACCTCATTCACTCCTGGCGCTCAGTGGTTGAGTGCTCCCCTAATAAGCACGAAGCTCTGGGTTCGATTCCTCAGTGCCACAAAACAGAAAACCCAGAAGTTCTGCTCTTTCAATCAATTGAGTGCTAGCCTTGAGCACAAACGTTTAGGGACAGTGTCTAAGCTCTTACTCATGCCCTGGTCTGATAACAAAAAAAGGTAGAATGGTCTAACTGCAATTATACAAGGACAGAACTTCAAATACCTCATTACAGATCAAGGAGACTGGTGCTGACAGTAGCCACCTAACCTGACTTAACCACATGTAAACCGCTGAACCCAGCTCCACGGGTTACCCATATCATCCTGGCTTATGCCCATCATCCTGGCTGCTCAGGAGCTTTAAAACCCAGTTTTTGCAGGAAGTCTGAGAGACACCTCAAAATGTGGCTCCAAGAGGTAGAGCTCTAGCCTTGAGCAAATGTTACTGGAACAGTACCCCATGCTTTGAGTTCAAGCCCCATGGCTAACAACCCCTCCTCCCAAAAAACACCCCACTAAACCATTAGATGTGAACTTGTATGGTTTGTAAAATTTTCCTCAAAGAATGGTGATACTGATGAAAGCACCCTAATTCTAATGACAGCTTGTGGAATGGAGCTATGTGCTGAGTCCTCCATAGGGTGCTCTATTCTGAGTCCCACACAGTGTGCTATGTGCTGAGTCTTTCATAGGATGCAGTGTGCTGAGTCCTGCATTGGGTGCTGGGTGCTGAGTCTTTAACAGGATGTTGTGTGCTGAGTGGTTCAACGAGTGCCATGTGCTATGTCCTTAACCGGGTGCATTCTTACATCTTGTCTATGTAAGAGCTCCACAACTTAGATGATTATACAGACAAGAATATTGAGGCTCAGATAGGTCCCCATGTCAGGGATAAAATTATGTGTTACCGAAGATTAGTGAGTTGTCTACAGCAGACAATGGTTTTGTTTTGTTTTTTCTCGGTCATGAACCTTGAACTCAGGGCTTAAGCGCTGACCCTTACGTCTTGGGCTCATGGCTAGCACTCCACCACGTGGAGCCATGGACTCCCTTGCAGCAGAGGCCACAGCCAAGGGGTCAGTAGCTGGTCTCTCATCCTGCCTTCTCAGGAAGCTGAGTTCTAAAGATCTGGGTTCCAAACTATCTCAGACACAAAAGGTACCATGAGACTATTATCTCCAATTCACTACTAAGAATCTGAAGGGGAAGCTGGGTACTTTTGGCTCATGTCTCTCATCTTAGCTACTCAGGAGGATGAGATCTGAGGATCATGGTTCAAAGCTAGCCTAGGCAGGAAAGTTCTTGAGAAACATAGCTCCAATGAACCACCAGAAAACCGGAAGAAGCTCTGTGGCTCAAGTGGTAGAGCACAAGATTTGAACTGAAGAGGTCAGGGACAGCACCCAGGTCAAGACAACCGACCAGGCCATTCAACCGACAACAACAACAATAAAAAAAGACAGAACTAAACTAACAAAGCTGAAGTAGAGGGCTGGGAATATGCTTTAGTGGTAGAGTGCTTTCCATATATGAAATCCTGGGCTTCATTTCTCAGGAGCACATCACTAGGACAAAGCCTGAAGAGGCTCTGTGGCTCAAGTGAGAAAGGGATATCATTATACAAGAGAAACTAGGTACGGTGCTCAGGTCCTGAGGTCAAGCTTCAGGACTCATGTATGTGTGTGCACGCACACACACACTCGCGCACACACACACCGTCATGTGCTCACACACACACACACACACACACACACACACATACATATACTAGATATTGCAAATAAGGGAAATCATGGTACCTATGTTTCTTTGTGCTTGGCTTACTTCACTTAATATAAATTTTTCCAAGTCTTTCCATTTCCTGACAAATGGGGCAATGTCATTCTTTCTGATGGAGGCATAGAATTCCATTGTATATATATACCACATTTTCTTGATCCATTCATCTACTGAGGAGCATCTGGGTTGGTTCCATATATAGCTATGGTAAATAATGCTGCAATAAACATAGTTGTGCTGGTAGCTTTAGTGTGGTCTTGTTTGTAAACATTTGGGTACATGTCCAAAAGTGTGACTACTGGGTCATAAGGGAGCTCTATGTGGAGTCTTTTGAGGAACCTCCATACAACTTTCCAAACTGGTTGAACATGTTTACACTCCCACCAACAATGAAGTAAGGTTCCCTTCTGTCCACATCCCCTCCAGCATTTGTTGTTATTAGAGTTCTTGATTTTTGCCATTCCAGCTGGAGTGAGGTGGTATCTCAATGTTGTTTTGATTTGCATTTCTTCTATGGCTAGGGAGGTTGAGCATTTCTTCATGTGTCTATTGCCCATCCTTCTTTCTTCTTCAGAGAAGTTTCTCTTTAAGTCAATAGTCACTTATTTATTAGGCAGTTGTTTCTTTGAGGATTTGTTGTGGGGGATTTAATTTTTTGAGTTCCAAGTATATTTTAGATATGAGACCCTTGTCCATTGTATGGCTAGTGAAGATCTTCTCCCAATCCGTGGGTTTTCTATTGATCTTGCTAGCTATGTCCTTTGCCATGCAGAAGCTCTGCAACTTCATGCAATCCCATTTGTCCAACCTTTCTTTGATTTGTTATTTTTCCGGGTCTCTATTAAGAAAATTTTGGCCTGCCCCAAGGAGACCTAGGGTTTCTCCTATCCCATCCTGTAATGTTTTCAGAGTGTCTACTTTGACTCTGAGGTCTTTGATCCATTTGGAGTTGATTCTGGTGCAGGGTGATATATAAGGATCTACCTTTAGTTTTCTACAAGTAGTTAACCAATTTTTCCAGCACCATTTATTGAAGAGGCTGTCTTTCTTCCATTCTATTTTTTAGTTCCCTTATCAAATATTATATGGCTATATGTCTGTAGGTTCATTTCTGTGTTTTCAATTTTATTCCATTGGTCCTGAGGTCTGTTCTTGTGCCAGTACCAAGCTGTTTTGATTACTATGGCTTTATAGTAGAGTTTGAAATTTGGTATTGATATTCTGTATGCCAACAATGAGAAAAGAGGGGCTGAAATTAGGAAAGCAACTCCATTTGTAATAGCCCCACAAAAAATAAAATACCTGTGAATTAACTTAACCAAAGAAGTGAAGGACCTCGATGATGAAAACATTAATAACTTGAAAAAGGAAATCAAAACAGAATTTAGAAAATGGGAAAAGCTCCCATGCTCCTGTATTGGAAAGATTAACATCGTGAAAATGACAATACTCCTCAAGGCTATCTACATATTTAATGCGATACCTATCAAAATTCCAACCACATTCTTCAAGGAAATAGAAGAGGCAATCCAAAAATTCATGTGGAATAATAAAATTCCCCGAATAGCAAAAAGGCTCTTCAACGGTTGTGTGCCTTTATAAATCATGCTAATCTTTAGCTCGGGGTTCTCCTCCTTGGCTCTGCTGTGTTGGAGTGTAGGATGAGACTCGAGCTGCAGCCCGTTTAAATAAAACTTTAAAACAACTGTAAAATCTGACTCTTGATGGTCTTCTTGGTGGGGATCCAGCAACCTGGGTATAACATTAGTGGAGGCCTTCAGGGATCCCCCCAAAGACATCTGAGATCTCAGACTCCAAAGGTAAAACAGCGCTGTCTTTGTTAATTTGTCATGTCCTGTCCTTGTCTGTTTTACTTTCATTTTCCTTTGTGAGGATGGCTGCTCCCATGTACAAAGGGTGGTCTAAGCAGAAGCGCTTGCACAACAACCCTGGAGTAACTGGGAGACGTCCCACATCCTCTTGGGGGGAGGGGGTCTTTGGAACCCCGCCGTGTGGGGTGGGAGTTGGAACCCCACTGTGTGAGGTTGGCTGGGGGGGGGTTCTTGGAACACCGCCTTGTGAATTTTGGGACGGGGGTCGTTTCGGTGTTGGGCCGGAACTGACCAAGAGGACCTCCTAACCGAGGCCTAACTTGCCCACTGTAGCTCTGCTCCTTCTGCTGTGGGGCGTGGGTGGGGAACCTCGCCATGACAGGAGTCAGTGGACCAATTTGGGAAATCTCCTCTTTGTAATCTTTTTTTTGTAACTGTCAGGCCTGCATGTGTTTTGTTTGTACTGTTTATTGGTTTTTGGACTGTACAACTGACGGGACTGGAAACCATGGGCACCACTCCGTCTAGCCCCCTAGACTTACAAAAAGAAACCTAGGAAGAGGTAAAGAAGAGGTACCCCCTGGTTTTTCAGGGAGATAACTTGGAAGAAGAAATGTTTCCTCCCCCATACTCTCTTTTCCAGGTTCTTTTTGCAGAATCTGAGAATGATCAAGAGGAGGAGGGAGCTATAGAATCCTCGGCACCTGCCCTTAAAGTTTCTGAGGGGCCAGTCACTCAACGATGCCATGGGATCAACCCCTCTTCTCATACAGCTGTTTTTCTCTTACGCACCATAGGTCCTGTGTATGTGGATGGTCAACAGCAACTCCAATATTGGTCATTTTCTACCAGTGACCTATACAAAAATGCCTATACACCCAAAATGCCCCCTTTTCTGAGAAACACCAGGATTTAATTAGTTTGCTTAAACTATTCACTTTATTCATCTGCCCATTGGGATGATTTTAGTCAGCTTTTACAGGTCTTTTTTACCACCGAAGAAAGAGACTGTATCCAAGAGGTGGCACGGAAACATCCCTGGCCCCACAGGAGCACCTATCATGGATCCTGCCCTGATCACTGCCTATTTTCCTGAGATCCGACCAACATGGGACTACAATATGGTTGAAGGTAGGGAGCAACTCCTCATCTATCACCAGGCTCTGTTGGCAGGTCTCAAGGCGGCAGCTTGCCAACCTACTAATATGGCCAAAGTTTTTGATGTTAGATAGGGAGGAAGTGAAAGTCCATCAACATATCTTGAGTAGCTCATAGAAGCTTTTAGTCAATATACCCCATAATATCTTGAGACCCAGGAGTCAGCTCAGATGATTATGTTTGCCTATATAAGTCAAGCTGAACCAGACATAAAGCAAAAGTTGCAGGCTCTAGACAGCTTGGTGAAAAGTCTATTAGGGATCTATTAGCTGTGGTGGAAAAGGTTTACAATAAGAGAGAGACAGAGGAGCAAAGACAGGAAAGGAAGGACAGAGAATGTGAAATGGAGTGTAAAAAGAGCAACCAGGCCAAGGAAAAGAGTCCAGACTTGTTGGACACGACACTATCGCATGCCGAGCATACCTGGTTCACAGAAGGCAGCAGTTTCATTTGAGATGGAAAAAGGTACGCAGGTGCAGCAGTCACCACGGACACTGAGATAGTGTGGGCAGAAGCACTCCCCCAGGGAATGTCTACACGAAGAGCAGAACTAGTGGCACTAACAAAAGCCCTACAGATGGGAAAAGGGAAGAGACTAAATATTTACACGGATAGTCGGTATGCTTTTGCCACTGTGCATGTTCATGGAACCATTTACCAAGAGAGGGGGCTGTTGACAGCTGAGGGAAAGGCTATTAAAAACAAACAAGAAATTTTAAGCCTCATCCAGGCCTTATAGGAACCAGCAAATATTGCCATTATGCACTGTCCTGGCCATCAAAAGGTTACTGATTCAATAACCAAAGGAAATAACTTGGTCGATCAGGCAGCTAAGGAGGCGGCCCTCCAGCCCAGAGTGGAAGTAGACCCAGGGCCACAAGTTATGGCTCTTGAGCCTCAGTACTCCCAAGAAGATTTGCAGTGAATAAAGAAAATTTCCATGGCCTAACCCCCGAACAGAGAAAGAAATGAAGACTGATGGAAAACTAGTGAGGGAAAATTTATCTTGCCACAAAGATTGGGCAAGGGAATTCTTATGAGAATCCATTGGGTCTCATACATGGGAACCCGAAGAATGCAGCACTTGCTGACACTCAGAAGTAAAAATCAGGCAAGGAAATCAACTCATTGAGGGCATTGTTAAAAATTTTAAAGCCTATCAGCTCACCAATGCCCCCAATCAACCGGTTACAAAAGGAGCTCACCTCCGTGGAGATAGACCAGGTGTGTATCAGAAAGTAGACTTCACAGAAATTAAAACTGGAAAATTTGGATATAAATATTTGCTAGTTTTTGTAGACACTTTTTCAGGATGGGTTGAAGCCTACCCAACAAAGCATGAGACCAGGAACATCGTGGCTAAGAAGATCCTGGAAAAAATCCTACCCAGGTATGGCTTCCCATCCACCATTGGGCCTTCATCTCAAAAGTAAGTCAGGGAATAGCCGCAGCACTGGGGACAGATTGGAAATTGCACTGTGCTTATAGACCCCAGAGTTCAGGCCAGGTAGAAAGAATGAATCGGACTCTAAAAGAGACCTTAACTAAATTGGCCTTGGAGACTGGTGCAGACTTGGTATGGCTGCTTTCTTTTGACCTGCTTAGAGTAGGAAATTCACCCTATCAGCTTGGCTTTACTCCTTTTGAAATAATGTATGGACAACCCCCAACCTAGCCTCCAGACTGAATTGCTTGCTGATTTGGATGATACTGAATTTCTGTGTAAGCTTAACTATTTAGAGCTGGTGCATAAGAGGATGTGGCCCCAGCTTAGAGCATTATATGATTCTGCTTCTATTCCTGCCCCCAATTTGTTTAAACCAGGGACTAGGTGTTTGTTTGAAGGGACAACTTGAGATCTCTGGAACCTTGGTAGAAGGGACCTTACATGGTGCTACTGGCTACACCTACTGCCCTTAAGGTGGATGGCATTGCTGCTTGGATCCACTGCTCCCACTCCAGACTGGCTGACCACTTTGCCCTGGACGACTGTGGGGAAACATGGGGAAGTCTCCAAGCATCCTACCCAACCACTCCGCATATGCCTCAAGTAAAGAAAAATGAACTGCTTGTTATTGGTATTGTTGTTTAATAGAATGGCTAAGGTCAGAGAGGGACCATAATCCATTCAAAATCAAGAGCTGTTGGAGTTTAGTTTTGGGCCAGAGCCATAAGATAGTGTCTCAGGTCTATAAGTCAAAGGGGGGAAATGCAGGGTTAAAGTTTTGAGGCAGTGACCACTTGTTGCTTGTTTCTAGCAGAGCAACACATGGTGGTAATCCAAACACCTGGTTGGTTGTGTGCCTTTATAAACCCTGCAAATCTTCAGCTTGATGCTCTCCACCTAGGCTCCTCTGTGTCAGAGTGTGGGACGAGGCCCGAGCTGCAGCTCATTTAAGTGAAACCTTAAAACAGCTGTAAAGTCTGACTCTCGGTGGTCTTTTTGGTGGGGGTCCTGCGACTGCGGTATAACAATGTTTCCATTTTTCTCTAGTACCCCTCGAGATTTAGACTAAGGGCTTGTGTGGAGTGGTTCCTCGGTGAATTCTTGAGTAAATCACTTGAAGCCTCCCCAGGAGATTGCCATTCAAGCCAGCCGAGCAGGAGAGTCTCTGAGACTATTTTATCCAATAAACCACCAGAGAACCAGAAGGGGAGCAGTGGCCCAGAGGGTAGAGCTTCTGCTTTGAGAGAGAAAACTGAGCAGGAGATACAATCCTGACCAGGCAGGAAAGCCTGGGAATTGTTTATGTCCAGTTAACTACGAGATGGTGGTAAGTGAAGCTGTGGTGGTGGTAGTGCCTCAGCCTTGAGCAAAGCATCTCCGGAACACATCAGGCCCTGAGTTTAAGCTCCGGGATGGCCACAAAAAAATTCAAAAAGAGAAAGCCAAGTTTATGTATCAGTGTCCTACCTACTTATGTGTGTATGCACCCATAGTGCAAACAGACTATGCAATGCTTCTGCTTTTATTTACTGGTTTATTTTTCAGATATGCTAGTTGCGCATACTGCATCATTCTCTTTATTTCAGGCCCATTGCTTTTCTCTTCCAGGGTTCTAGGCCTGTGTCTTTATATGATGCACACTGCAGCTCTCAGCAGCCTTTATTTACATTTTATTATGAGGCCAATGCAGGAACAGTCACATATCAGGCAGGGGAAGAGAAGATCAGGTTTCTTAGAAGTAACCGGTATTCAGAAAATTAAACTTGAGAACATAAAATGGTAGCATACTTATGTAAAAACTACCATTAAGAAAAAAATGAAGGGGCTGGGAATATGGATTAATGAGAGAGTGCTTGCCTAGCATGCAAGAAGCCCTGGGTTCGATTCCTTGAGTTCAATCCAACAGCTGGCAAAGAGATAGCTACCTAGGTAGGTAAGTAGGTATAAAGAAAGAAACAAAGAGAGAGAGAGAGAAAGACAGAAAGACAGACAGAAAGAAAGAAAGAAGGAAAGAAAGAAAGAAAGAAAAAAGAAAGGAAAAAAGAGAAAAGAAAGAAAGTTGATAGATGAAGCTGTTTTTCACATCAGAAGGAAAGAAGGGAACATTTTCTAGTCATGAGGCTTTCTGCAGTGTGCCAGGACACCAGCATCACTTTCACACAACCGCAGAGCAGGATGACTGTCTCTGTCCCACTTCTCAGGCAGCCAAGCGCCCCAGAGTCAAGAGGGCAGAGCCAGGTTCTAACTCAGCTGCTTGGAGACAGAAGAGAAATGGCCCTACCTCTCCTTGGACTGGGGATTTGCATTAATGATTTGGAGCATGAAGTAAGGAGAATGAACTGGCAGAGATAGAAGGGTCTTCAAACCGGACAGATGGAGAGTCAAAAACCCACTCCCTAAGACCAGGAAGCAGGATTTTTCTACTCTGTTGCGCCCCTCTCCCCCATTAAACTGGCTCTCTATTGGTAACCTAAAGATAGCCTGAGGCTCCTTTCACCTGAGGGAGGAAGGATAATTAGTCATCATTTGAAGAGGCTGAGAAAAGCCTGACCCTGCTGTAACTCTAACAAATGTTTCAGGTTTCCCTCATTACTGGTTGTGCCTGGAATGAATGAAGTGGTTTTGCAGCTCACGTCCCTGTTGAGTGTGTACATTCTGCTTCTTAATCCTGCAGGTCTAGGTCTCTCCAACTAGCCTGGCTTTTGAAACTGTTTTCTGTCCTTCAAATAATGTTACACTGTAGTTCTTCCTGCTAACAGGGCTAGGGCTTGGATCCTGAGAACTTCATTTGAAGCCAGGATGGGTCAATATTTCTTTCCTTCTATAGCTCAAGAACTCCAAGAACATTTAGAGTGTAAGTAACTTCTCATCACCAAGGGAAACACAGGAATCTCTTGAGCATCTGACCTTTCAGAACTGGAAGTCAGAGTGTCCTAGACTTCCCTGCCCTGGCTGTTTTCACCCTGTGATACTGAGACCTAGGCCTCCTGAGATAGTGTGATGGGCGTGAGCTATTGGTTCTCTGCTAGTTTCAGAACTATAATGACATTGACAATACAAGTCAACTGCTTATCACAAAGGACTTGGGGAGCATATTAAGCCTTTCAACAATGGGCCTTTCAGGACCCTGCAGGACACAAGTTTATAATGCTAGAGTCTGAGAGGCTGGGCTTATGTATGTGCTACACTTGAACCTTGAGGTCTGACTCCAAATCTGGTGTACAACAGCATTCATTTTCCAAAAAATATTCTCATAATTAGCAAATAGGAAAAGTACTTTGATTATCCCTCACTCTTTTTCCAGTTGTGTGTCCCAAACTGAAGCCTGGGCGCTGTCCCTGAGCCATTCAGCTCAAGGCAAACACTGTACCAATTGACCCACAGTGCCACATGGGGTTTTTTGATGGTTCATTGGAGGCAAGAGTCTAACAGGCTTTCCTTCCCTAGGCTGTCTTCAAACTGTGATCTTCAGATCTCAGCCTTCTGAGAAAGTATGTTTCCAGAGCCACTGGAATCTGGCGTATTGTTTTTGCCAGACCTGGGGCTTGAAATTAGGGCCTGGGTACTGTCTCTGAGCTTCTTTTTCTCAAGGCTAGCCCTCTACCACTTGAGCCACACCACAGCTTCTGGCTTTTTCTGAGTATGTGGCAGTGAGGATTCAAACCCTGGCAATCATGCATGCTGAGCAAGCTCTCTACCACTAAGCCACATTCCCAACCCAACCTTATGATTTCATCCCTCGACTTGCCTATCCACAAGAAAAGGCTTCTAAGTATAAATCATCTAAACAAATCACTATAGGAAGTTGTCCAAAGATAAATAAGACAAAGCTCATACTGGGGACAGCCTCTAACCATGTGATGACTTGCCAAAGCCTCGATTTAATTATGTATCATGTTTCAACACTTAATAAAGTATTAATGAAAAATGAGCATGAGTCAATGTACTAAATTATTGTGTATAATTTTATAATAGATGTACAAAACATAATTAATATTATGTGTATAATACTAAATCCAATAAACAATATAATGAATAAATTAAAATTAAATACAAAATCAATAATAATAATAATAATATGAAATAAACATACATATATACCTTTATATCATATATTACACATTTATACAAATATTTTTTTCTATTGGAGGGTCTTAATTCAGGCCCTGTGAACTCTAGCTTGAAAATCTTTTCCTCAAGAACAGTGCGCTTAGCCTTCACCCATGGTGCAAAAGAGTTACTTGGACAGTGAGCTCAAATCCCAGCAATGGCAGAAATACTGGCCCCAGTTCCAAGACAATGACTTAATATTTGTAACAGAAGCAGTTATGTTTATTCAGTTCCATAATGAACATTTAAATATATCAGTGTAGAATTTTGTACAGCTACTCAGACATCCTTCACTTACCCCCAAAGTGCTTCTTGAGCACTACATATTTTTGTATGTTTTTTTACTGTAAAACTATTGTACAGAGGGGTCACAGTTATATGAGCAAAGTAATGAGTACATTTCCTATTGAGCATTGTTGCCTCGTCGTTTGTTTTCACCTTACCTTCCCTTCCCGCCAGTCTTCACAACTAACTTTCCCTGTCGAGGTCAGTGACTTAATTATTTATTTTGGCTTGGCATGGGGTTTGAACTCAAGTAGTGGCAACTCTGCGCCTTCTGTCACATTGCTACACATTCATCAAGTCTCTGAGTTAAAATCCCAGGCTAGGAAAGAAAACTGGTAGAAATTCCAAACCAGGGAGCTTTATTATTTCAAGTTAGTTAGTTAGTTAGTTAGTTAGTTAGTTCATTAATTTTGCCAACCACGGGTCTTGAACTCAGGTCATGGCAACTCTGACTCAGCTTCACTCTCCCTAGGATGGGGGGCAGCCTCGGGACCCACAACCTATCCTGGGACCCTAGGCCCAGATGGCTTGCAGGATGAAAAAAAAAAAAACAGAACAGCAGAAAAAGTAGGGAGCTGTAGAGGGCTCAGGGTTTTATAACTTTTTCTTTGCAAGGTGACCATCCTGGGTCTGAATGACGGGAAATCCTGAGATACTGGTTCCTGGACCAGGAAAAGTCATGGAATGCGATCGATCTTATCCTTGAATGAGTACTTCATGCATGATGTGACTAGGAAATGATGGGCAAGACTCATGGGATATCGCTTATTTGTAAAGCAGTGTAGATGAAGTGTGACAATAATCATCACAGTCATGAAATGAAGGCATCTGGAAAGATCCAAGAATCAGTAGCACATGGTAGATTGGATTCCATCACAGGTTATCGTCTCTCCTACTCTATACAAATGTGTACTTATTTGCATACTACGTTCAACTTATGAATGGATGACTGCTGTGTGCCCTCCTCCCATACCCCCACCTGGGGGTCCATCTCAGGTTCTGGGAACGGCCTTACTCCTTAGTGGCTCACAGACTGGTGTGCTCACATGGACCCATTCATCAATTGGGTCTGCTGGTCCCCGAATTCAGATCCCAGCAGTGCCAAAAAATTCATCCTGACTTCAAAAGCCAATTGTTGCACCTGTGTTCCTTTCCTATGCAAGTCCTGGGTCTCAGCTAGGATGGGAAATGATATATAGGCAACTCTATAGCTATGGGAATAGGTTGTCATCCATGTCAGCACAGTTATATCTATCACCATACTCAATAAATACACAATACATCCATGAATAAGACACAATTAAAAGAATAACTAAACTGAATGCAAGAAGCATACCACACCTGCAGGTAAAGAGAAACCCTATGTTTAAAAAAGGTGGGCTTGTTATTTTTTCCAGTGTTGAGGCTTCAAATCAGGCTCTGGGTCAGGCCTGACATTCTAGTCTTCAAGGATTGTGAGATTCTCCTTACCCCAAAGTGCAACAGAGCTACCCATTCCTCAGTTCACATTCCAGTACTGACAAAAAATTCATTCTGTTGTCAGAAGCCAGTCTTTGCACATGTTTTCCTCTGTTGTGCAAGTCCCGGATCTCAACTAGGATAGAGAATGCATAGGCAACCCTATAACCAGGGGAACAGGTTGTCATCCATGTCAGCACAGTTATACCTGTCACCATACTCAATAAAATGCACAATACCTTCATGAATTAGACACAAAATAAGGAGAAGTGCACCAAATGCAAGATGCTGTCCTCACAGGTATGTAAATATAGATCCTATGTTTAAATTATGAATTTATGCCTATCCTGGCCCTCCCAGGGACTCGATGTCAGGTTCTGGGAATGGCCTATCTCCTTCGTTGCTCACAGGGTGCTGTCCTCACCTTGACCCTTTTGCCAATTGGGCCTGCTAGGCTCTGAGTTCAAATCCCAACAGTGTCAAAAGATGAATCCTGATGTGAGAAGCCCATCAATTCACCTGTTTTCCTGTCTTGTGAAAGTCCTGGGTCTCAGCTAGGATGGAGAATGCATAGGAAGTCCTATAATCCTATAGCAATAGATTGTCATCCATGTAAACACTATTATATCTGTAACCATGCTCAAGAAAATACACAGTACTTCCATGGATAAGACAAAAAATAAGGAGAAGTACACCAAATACAAGATGCTGTCCACACATGTAAATATAGATCCTATGTTTAAATAATGAATTTATGACTATTGTGGCCCATCCTGGGGATCAATGTCAGATCCTGGGAATGGCCTAACTCCTTAGTTGCTCACAGGCTGGTGTGTTCACCATAAACTATTCACCAATTGGTCCTGCTAAGCCCTGAGTTCAGATCCCAACACTACCAACAATTGGATCATGGAGTATGAAGCCAAGTGTGCAACTTTTTTTATTTTCTCTGAGAATCCAGGTTGTCAGGCATGCTGGAGTACACGTCTACAAATCTAGATGCCATGTTATAGGATGTCATCAAAGTAATAAATGGAATGGGTGTCATCATAGTAAAATCAACGGTAAATAAATGAATAAAACAAAAAGTACAAGGAACAATCACACCAAATGTGTATGGACTGAACATCCATAGGTAAGTACAAATCCTATCTTTGCAATGTATACAAATAGTATGTTTTCCAGGGCTGCGGCTTGAATTCAGGCCTAGAGTATAGGCCTGACTTCCTTATCTTTAAATATGATGAGCTTCCCCTTCTTCCACACTGCTGCAGATTTACCCAGACCCTGAGTTCAAATCCAAAGCCTGGCAGAATAAACAGGGTGAATTGCAAGCCAGGGAGCTAATTTCTTTTAATTTTTTTTCCTCAGCAGGGGGCTTGAACTCAGGTCGTGGCAACAGCTTCAATCACCCTATGCTGGGGTGCAGCCACTGGACCCACAGCTGATCCCGGGATCCTAGACCCCCAGGCCTTGTGTGGAAAAAAATGCACCGAAAAAATATGGCACGATGGCCTTTTTACGTTTTCTTTCATAGCCCGGTGACCCTCTTGGGTCTGAATGACACTGTTGCAAAGAGTACTTCACCTTGCAATTCTGAAGGTTGGTGGACTATTGGGGAAGCCATAGGCCCACATGGCAAGGTAGGTCCTGATTTCGAATCCCCGTCCTGGCACCAACCAAAGGCAGGAGATACTAAGAGACTAGTTCCCATCCATAGGAATAACAATGGAATGTTATAAATGTCATGGTTGAATGAGTTGATTATGAATGATGCTCGTATAAAATTAGACAGCATCATTTCAGGAGACTGATTTCATTTAATATTTATGAATCATTAAAAGAATAATATTACAGGAATGCAATAATTTCAGGACACTGATTAATTTACTTAATAGTTTGTTAATGATGAAAACAATAACATTAATTACATGGAGGCATAATAAATACCCAAGAATTGGTAGGAATATAGTCCATATAACTGAATAATGTATAGACATCTCTGGCACTCTATAAAGATATATATTTATGAGCATACTACTATCTGGGTGTCAATCTATTCTTATTTTGTCAACTGATGGGACCCGATCTCAGGTCCTGGGAACTGCCTGTCAGCTCAGTTTTCCCAAGGATGGCGTGCTGGCACTAACCAATTCATGAATTGGTCCTTGTAGGCCATGAGTTCAGATGTCAGCACTCCCAAAAAATGAATCGTGGAGTAAGACGCAGGTGGTGACACTTGTTTTCCTTTTCTGTGAAAGTTCTGTGTGTCAGGTATGAAGTGGAATACATATGCAGACCTATATCCTATGTAATCAATGTAATCACTATTCTATGTGTCATAATAGTCAATAAAATGAATAGTCAATACAGGAATAAAAGAAAAAAATAAAGTGAATAACTACACTGAACGTAATATGGAGTCAAAATATGTATATAAATATAAATCATATATTTAAAATTTACACAAATAGGATGTTTTCTAGTGGTGGGCATCGATTTCAGGCCTAAGGAACAGACTTGAATTTCTTGACGTCAAGGAGGCAAGCTTCACCTTCCCACACAGTGAAACAGCGTTACCGAGACCATGAGTTCAAATCCTAGTCCTGGCACCTTTACACTATGTGATGCCCAATTCTTAGTTATTTCATTATGCTCCCATTTAAATGAATGTGATTGTTTAAATGCTTCATAAAGTATTAATTAAAATTGATCAGTGTACCATAATATAATTGCATATAATTTTGTCCTAGAATCATTCCAGAACTATTCAATCATGACACACATCACATTCCATTATATGGATAAAAATGAGTTTCCTAGGATCTCCTGCCATTTGGAGGTGGCAGGACCAGGATTTGAATTGTAGGCTCCAGCTCCTACTACTTTAACCTGAGGATAGGGAACTCATTGGTCTGTCCAAGAACATCAGCAAGACCCATGATTAGCCAGGCACCAGTGGCTCTCACCAGTCCTCCTTGATACTTTCCAAGCTGTGATAGGAGGATCATGGTCAGTCACCCTTGGCAGGAAAGTCCTTGAAACTCCTGTCCAACTTGTGCCAACAAATCCAGAAGTAGAGGCGTGTGGCTCCAGTGGTAGTGGAGCAGCCTTGAGCAAAAGCAGCTCACGGACTGTGCCTAAATCCTGAGTTCTAGGTCCAGGACTGGCAATAAACAGCCATATACAACAATCTGTGCAGCCATCCTACTAAAGAAGGTCACCCTCTTGTTCCCAACTGGATTGGACAGAGTTTCCTGGGAAAGGTTCTGCTATTATTTGACTCTGCCCATTCTTTCTGCATCACAGGATTCCAGCCACACCCCCATTCTTTCATGGTTCTTTCTGACCAATGGGATACAAGAATGGAAGCCACACCCCTTATTCCCCCTTCCCGGACCCGCACCTCTACTGTGCCCCACACTCTGGGCCAGGCCCTGCAGCAAATGTGCCCCAGGGGTGGGAGTGAGTGTTGACCTGAGGATCCCACCCCCATCCCTACTGGCCAGTGTCCCAGGAAACAGGAAGATGCAGGCTTGGATGAGGAGTGGGCACCAAAGAGCCCCTGGCCTGGAGCAGTGGGAGCCACACAGCAGCACATCTGCACCCTTCTCCCTGGTGAGAACCTGAGGCTTTAGTCAGAGGTGGGGAGCTGCATGCCCACACCTGCCTTCTGGGGTCTTTTCCTTTTTCTTGGGGGTGAGGGTGTTGGATGCAGAAGATAGACCCCCCTTTCTGTGTGAGACCTTGTCTTCTGTGCTTGGTAAACTTTTTCAACTGAAGAGGGTCCCAGAAAACCCAGCAGGGAGGTAAGGATGCTGGGGTCAGAACAGAAGGTGAATATCTGGGAAGACCCCCTCCCCCCCACACACATACAATCGGCCTATCCCCCGCCCCCAACTGTCTAAAGTTCTCACAAGTTGATCACATTTCCCATGTCTACCAGCTTCTGCTGGTGCTCCCGGTCCATCTGGTCTCCAACAAACTCAGGAGATGCACATCTCTCTCTCTCTCTCTCTCTCTCTCTCTCTCTCTCTCTGTCTGTGTGTGTGTGTGTGTGTGTGTGTGTGTGTGTGAAAGAGAAAGAGAGAGACAGACAGACAGAGACAGAGAGTCAGAGACAGAGAGAATCAGAGACAGAAACAGAGACAGAGGCAGGGAGAGACAAAGAGAGACAGAGAGATCAGAGAGACAGAGAGACATACATAGAGAGACAGAGAAAGAGAGGTCATGTTTCTCTTTGTACAGCCTGACTGTACTAAGGTGAGTGATCTGTTGGCAAATTGCAGGTGCTGCAAGGAAGAGTGTTCTGTTCTGTCACCGGTCTGAATGTGTGTGTGTGTGTGTGTGTGTGTAGAATTGGGTTGTAACAAGGAGGCTCGATGCTTTTGGTAACTTCTACCTGCTATCTTTGGGGGGTGCATGGGCTTCACAGCTGAGGTCTGGGGTCCTAGAAGGGTGAGAGGCTTGAAGGGGACTCAGCATTGTTAAATTACAAGACCAAAGGATCTCTGTTCCCTGGAGCTGTGTATTCTCTTGGGCCTGGTTGGTGGCAGTGGGAGCTTGGGAGGACCTGGGAGTGTGGCCTGAAGTGGGTGGCTTCCCAGGGGGAAAGAGAGCATGGCCAACACTTAGTAAGGATATGAGCCCTGCTAGTATGGAGTACAACAGCATAGCTCAGACTCCAGGTCTTCTCATCATGATGTCTGAAGGGTGAAGCCAACCCTACTTTAAATCTTGAGCTGTGATCTTCAGATCTCAGCCTCCTGAGTAGCTAGGATTATAGGCAAGAGCATCTGGCACTGGGCCTCTGGTTATTTTTTGTATATTAGGGTTTGACCTCAAGGCCTTAGGCTTGCCAGTCAGGTCTTCTAACATTCAAGCCAAGCTTTTATGTCTTGTGGATTTCTGGGATGGAGACTTAATATATGCTCAGGCTGGGCTGGATCACGATCCTCCTATCTGTGACAGGCGTGCACCACCAGGCCCTGTCCTCTGTAGTTGGGATGGTAGACATGTGGTGCCATGCTCAGTCATTGGTTTAGATGGATTGTCCCAACCAAACTCAGTCCATGGCAGCCAATTTTTGACCACAGTTGAAGCTCTGGGTTGGGCCTCAACCGTTGGACTTCAATCTCCTCATGTGACAGTTGTTAGGAAACAAGGGATCAATACAGAGGGATCTCTGGAGCAGGGGCAGGCAAAGGGAGGGGCCTTCAGATACAGTTCTCAGCAATCCTGTGAGCATATGACAGTAAGATACCCAGAAAGAGATAAGATGGTATGTGTTATTAATGGTGCGACAGGCATGGGATTATGAAACAAAACATGGCTTTCATTATTACCCTATCCCCATGAGGAAGGGGATCCTTCACTTTGTTCACTTTTGCAGCTGGGGAAACTGAGGCACAGAGTAGCCTAGTGACCTATTCATGACTCCCAGCTGAGAGGAAGCACGGCCTGACTTCTCAGCCATGCTCCCTAGGACAATGGGTGCTATTCAGTCCACTTCTTGTGGTGGGAAGTCCACTTCTTGTCAGTCGTGGGGCTTGAACTCGGCCTGGACCCTGTCCCAGAGCTCCTCAGCTCAAGGCTAGAGCTCTACCACGTGAGTCACAGCACCACTTCCGGTTTTGTAGTGGTTCTTTGGAGATAACAGTCTCACAGTCATTCCTGCCCGGGTTTGCTATGAACCATGATCTCATATTTCATCCTCCTGTGTACTTAAGATTATAGGTATGAGCCACCTGCACCAGGATTCAGTGTAATTCTGACATTCTTTCAATCTCTCTCTCTCTCTCTCTCTCTCTCTCTCTCTCACAGGATCTTGTTGAATGGGTGCTGGAGGAGGTGGCCCAGCGTCCCCATGTGGCTGGAACCAAGGTGGCCCTCTCATCCTGGAGGTATGCTGTTGGTCAGGAGATATCTTGCTCAGTCTGTTGTACCAGCTCCATGAGGTAAGCCCTGCTGTGCCTGGCTAGACCAAGACGGTTATTCATTGTCCATCTAGCCTTACTGTACTCAGTATTGTGTTCAATGTCCTTTTCTAGCAAAAAAAATTCGGGCCAAAATTGATACATAGTTAAAGAATGAAAATGTAATGCCATCTTAAGAAAGTCATTTAGGGCTATGGGAAAGTGGCTTCATGGTATGGTGATGGCCTAGCATGCATGAAACTCTGGGTTCAATATCTCAGAACCACATAAACAGAAAAAGAAACACTGGAAATGATGCTGTGCCTCAAGTGGTAGAGGGTTGGCCTTGAAGGAAAAAAAAGCTGAGGAATAATTCTCTATCCCTGAGTTTATGCCCCAGGACTGGCAAAACAACAACAACAAAAAAAAACCAAACATTTAGTAAATGAAAATAAAGAACCCATACTAGGAATATATAATTGCTGGTTCCATACTGATACCTGACAATAGTCCCTAATTCATGCACTTTAGCTATATTAGGATACTTTGTTGAAAAAAAGTTTTGTTCATAATGTCACGGCAATTAATGCCAGGAATGTGCTTAGATGTCAGGTGAAGATTAATTCAGGAAATTCAAAGATTCCAGGCTTTTGAGTATTCACTGCTAATCTCAATGAAACCTTTTTGGCCAGTCATGTCACCAAAATGGCAGAGGCTAATTAACAGTTGTGACAGAAGAGAAGAAATGACTCCAGATGGAAGGAATAAATGATAGTAACTAAGGTATAGCAGAAACCATTCTAGGGAACCATTTTTGGTTATTGAAGAAGTAATTGTCAACTAGGCATATTCCTCATTGCCTTTAGCATTCTAAATCTCTTAGGCTAGTTCTTAATCTCTGTGTGATAAATATATCTCTTTCTATGCTGTTCTTGCATACCTGGTCTCCTTTGCTTTCTTTTTTTTATTATTTTTTATTGTGAAAATACAGTGCTTTCTAAAAATATGTCTTTCTCAATTTCTCTATGAATATTTCCTGATAATAAATATACCTACACAGATGGAAGAGGCTACTAATGTAAGGATCCCATAGTTCTTGAGTCATTAATGTAACAAAATGGCAAAGGAAGACATATTTATTGCTACCTCAATTATTCTAAAAACTGCAATGTCAAATCATTTGATTAAGATTTCCATTCTTGTATACTTAGTGTCATTAACTTCACTAAATACAAATAGGAGCCAGGTACTGGTGGCTCATGCCTGTAATCCTAGCTAGTCAAGAGGTTGAGACCTCAGGATTGTGGTTCAAAGCCAGCCTGGTCAGGGAAGACCATGAAACACTTATCTTCAATTAACCACCAGAAATCTGGAAGTGGTGCTGTAGCTAAAGTGGTAGAGCACTGGACTTCAGCTGAAGAGCTGAAGGACATTGCCCAGGATCAGAGCTCAAGCCCCATGACAACAGAAAAAGTGCAAAAATAACTTTAAGTTTCCCCAAAAGGAACGACAAAGTCAATAGTAACTTCCCAAGCAGAGAAAATAATTCCAAAATGATTCAGTGCACCTACTTTTGCTGAGTTACTTAAGTTATGGATTCTTTGCTGAACATATTCTCTTCTTTTAAAATTGTCAAATATTAGCTTTATTATAAACTTAATCTAGTATTTCTCGGTTCAAAAGAGAAGTCCATAAGTTGATGTCACTTGGATTTATTACTATCTCAGTTCAAAGCCAACCCAGGCAGCAGAGTTGGTCAAACTCTTATCTGTAATTAAACACCATAAAATGCAAAAGTAGAGTATTGGCTCAGTCAGTAGAGTCAGTCAGTCAGTAGGGGGCAGGTAGGCAGGAAAGACAACTGTACAGGGACAGGGTCCAACCTCTGAGTTCAAGCCCCAGAACCAGTACAAACTAAAATAAACAAGTAAACAAAAGAAACCTCAGGTATTTTTTGGGACCCTCTTATAGGAGTACTGGTCTGAGAAGAGGCTCCTTTTACTGATCATACTCACTGGATCCTGCTCTTTTGAAATCCTTATTGCTATGGAAAACTCAGGACCACACTAAAGGAATTGATAACTCCTGCAACAAGAGAATCATCTCAGGAGTGAAACATCCATCCATAAGACACTTTAAAACCTCCATGCCTTTGCTCCTTTGCAGGAGACCACTTTTAAAATGAAGCTATTTCCTTTGTCCTATGTTGGCCTTCAAATGGCATATTGTTTCCTTTTGTAATACTCTCAACTAGACTAGAAGTTTATAGACAAGTTTTATATGAGTAAAGGACACACTAAAAAAAGTCAGGAACAGAGTTTCTTTCAAGCCTTGGATTCTTTTCTTGTATTGTAAAAAGGAAAACAAAACTTAACTTGAATTTTGTCATTCCTCTATGTTCAATACCTCTCCTGGGATCAGTTTACACTTTCAGTAACAGTTACTTCCACTTACTCCCAGTAACAATCTATGGTGCTGCTCCAGATAAAATGAAAGTTTTCTGGCTTCATTGAAATACCACAAGGACACCTTTGGGCATGTGGTAACATGTGTTTCAGAGTCTTAGTAAAGAGAAAATGTGAAATTTAAATTGCTCATAAATACATTATCCATGAGTATATTGAGTTCAAACTTCTTAATTGCTCTGTAAATTAAGGCGAATTTTAAATGGGAAGAAGGGTTTCAGATAATTTTTTTTGAGTGTCTGTGCTGTGCATTAATTTCCCAAGTATACATTATTTAACAGTAGGAGACATAATAGCAATAATAATAGAAAGAGAAGTTCTGTGTTTATGTATAAGGTTCAATACAATAGAGAAGGTTCTACAAATAAGACAGCATTGAAACAATAAAGTCAAGTCCAGCATGTAGAGTTATGGGAGTGATATAGAGAAAGCATTACTCCTAAGTGGAACATGAAGCATGAGGCCACTCCCTTTCTAAATCATGCTTGCTAATCACGTAAATTTGTAAAAAGTAGAATGGAAGAATAATCCTGTTTCCAATGCAAGTCAGATATACGATCATGGACTTAACTGGAAAAAAAGAGTCCATATTGAGAGAACAGGGATTATACTAGCAATGAAACTGGTAGCTAAGATCACATTAAATTTCTTTCATTTTCTTATATTCTTTTTTGCTGTTGTTGGTCATGGCAATTCACCTCTGGGACTGTGAGCTGTCCCTGTGCTATTCAGCTCAAGGCCATTGCTCTACCACTTGAGCCACAGTGCCACTTCCAGTTTTCTGGTAGTTGTTGGAGAAAAGATTCTCCAGGACTTTCCTACCCAGGCTGGCTTTGAACCCCAATCCTCAGAACCAACCACCACTAGGCTTGCGATCACCTTTCTAACAGTGTACATTCAGGATATGTAATGTGTATGTTAATCTACCTTTATATGAATTCTTGAGTTAAAAATCTGGGCTACAGCTTACACTTTACACTCACAAAAATGTTTGTAGCTTAAAAGTTGATACTCCTAGAAAAATAAAACCTAAGGATGTAAAGGATTCTGGGAAGTTCAGTTTGTATCCAGCCTTGGCAGAACAGGCTTTGAGACACTACCTATAATTAATCAGGCAAACCTGGAATCCCAGACATGAGCAAGATTGCTGAATAAGAGCTTGAGACTTTTGCATAAATACATACAAACATACACATACACAGAGAAGCACTTATATGTGCACACACAAATACACAATGAAACAATTCTCAGAATATGTAGAAAAGTTAGAAAACAATAGAAAATATGTCCTGAATAAGACTACAATCAAGTGATAATTTTTAGTATTAGAAAGCCCTCAAGTGAACTTTCTTTAAAAAAGTTGAGAATATTACATAGCTAGGGACCAGAGACAGTAAGAGATTCAAGTAATCATTATTAATGGGATCAGATCCATGGAGGAATGAATCAGAGACCCCTGCAAGTACATCTGAAAATGTTCATATCCTGTGTCAAATGTTAGAACATCTTTGAAAATAGTACATAAACAGTCTGAGCAGTCAGTCTAGTGGATAAGATCATAGGAGAAGTTCAGAATTGCTAGTCTTTATCTAGATTAAATAAACCAACAACCTATGGCAGGGTAATGTGGTACAATCCTGGAGACGAAGACAGGAGATTAAGCAGTGGAATTACATAGTGATACCTTCCCTGGACCAGGTAGTATACTTTGTCTCAAAAAAGCAAACCAAACAACAAGAAAGGAATACACAGTTGGAAGTTCGGGCTAATTTCATTAACATGTTTTGAGAAGTCAAGTTTCCTATTGAACTGCAACACATATACAATCCTCACTTGTTTTAAATGCTCTCTTCATTACAGAACATACCTAGATGCAAAAGGGCTCAAGATTCCCTCCCCCAAAATTGCGAAAGTAAGTATCATTCTGTTAGATTCCAAAGAACTGATGAAGGATTACAAAAGCTCAAGCCTGGAGAAATAGCAAAGTATGTCTAATGTAGAACTTTTTAGACCTTGCTAAACTAGAATTGAGAGTTAAAATGAATATTTTGGTTTTCTTTGTAATTTCATATTTTATAGGATACAACAAAAGTCTTTTTAAGTAGAAGGTTTAATTGACAAATTCACAAATTATACTGGCATTCTATTTTCCAAGAATATATTTTCAAGACAGTTATAATTAGAACTTAGTTAATAAATAATACCAACAGTTCATGTATAACATGATAATGTGAGTAATCTAGACAGAGTTGCCAACAAATGGATGACAGTAATTTATAAATTTGGGAAAATAGCAACTTTTGAGGGTGTGGTATAATATGGTGTGAAGAGAGTAATTGCGTGACATCTTCTTTCTTCTTCCTATATGTAACACAGGAAGCCATTTCCTTAATTACGTGCCTCTTTATACATTGAGAAAAATTCTAGGTATGGGGTTTGTTTTCATTTTTGTTTTTGTTTTATTTGCTTGTCCTAAAGCTTGAACTCTGGGCCTGGACACTGTCACTAAGCCTGTTTATTCTCAATGCTCGTGCCCTACCACTTCAACCTCAGCGCCACTTGTGTCTGGCTTTTTCTGAGAAGTTTATTGGAGATAAGAATCTAAGAAACCTTCCTGCCTGAGTTGGCTTTGAACCATAATTTTCCGATCTTAGCATCCTGAATATCTATGATAGCTAAAAAGTAAAATATAAATAATATTTGCAAGTGTTCTGATCTCAAGAATGCCACTGGGGGAAAAATGATGCAGCTCAGTTTATTGTGGCATTCTTTCCTGTACAAGGAGGGCATCACATTAGCAGAGGTGTAGTATTTTTTCACAATAGGGCTAAGCTATTCATAATGTGAATTAAGGAATTTTAAGGTGCACTTTTTACAAGATGGAAACTGTTGGTCTAGGATGACTTTATGGCATAAATCTTGGGATTGATGTTCATACAAATAAAGCTTACTCTGATAAACAATTGCTTACTCTTGAAGAATTAATTATTACAGATGCTTCATAGTCTTATCCTCTATAATAATGTGGCTATTTTTCTGTTGACTTCTCAAGTTGTAACAGCCCATTGGAAGCTGTATTTACTGCAGAATTTCATAACATGCAAACAGGTACTGTTTTGAATCTCTCAGGTATGGAATGTTGATAATTTAAAAATCAATAATTAGTCATAGGGATTTTTAATACATATATTCTGTCCTTTTAACAACTTATTTACTTTTAAATGTTATGGGTTTCCATGTAATTAATCTCTTTTCAGTTTTAGTATGAGAAAGTACTAAATTTATTCTTTTTTCAAAATATTGGCAAGTTTATTGTGAAAATATTGTCTAGATAGATAACATTCAATTTGATGACCCGCTGATAAAGAAAGTGTAATTAATTCAAATTAGAAGTCAAATAGTTTTGATTTTTAAAATGTTACTACATAAAGAATAATATTTACTATACCAATAGAGTGAAATTATATTTTATGCAGCTTATTTTTAAAATTTTATTATCAAAGTGATGTACAGTGTGGTTACAGTAATTGTAAGGTAGTGAAGGCATAACTTTACAAACTTGTTACCTCTCTCTCATTTTTCTCAGTTTCCTTTCCCCCATCACCCCTCACAAGTTGTAATGTCCATTTCCAAAATATTGTCTTGTGAATATCGCTATTGCATTGGTTTGCCTTTCTGCTTTCTCTCACCATTTTGTTGTTCCTCTTCCCTTCCCTAGTTAAGGTAAATGTGTACACAATACCCAGGGTACCAAAATCAAATACAGCAGGGAGAAACCATAGGGAAAATCCTAAAGAAAATAGCTATTACATAGTACATCAAAAACAAAAACCACAAATAAAAATCTGTTTCCATATCTTGGAGTTCGTTTTTCTCAGCATCAGCTTATATGGTCATATACACACATAACAATGACACTGGAAAATATTAGTGCATGAACACTAAATCATGAAAACAACATGTTATCTTTTTGATGGTAAAGGTGGTATTAGGATTGGTGAATTTGCGATTCTGATAAAGGAATTTCAAAAGAGTTTTAAAGTTATGACAGGTAAATTTTAATTGTTCAAAATTTTTAACACCTTAGCCTATTAAGAAAATTTAAAATTGCCTGGGAAAATAGGCTTTCATGCAAAATAATCCATGGAGACTTTGTAGAGAGGAAGCAATGTGGGTAAAGATGGCTCTTTTTCACACTAAACAAACAAACCTCGGAAAACTTGCTATAAATCCAATAGGTTCCCTTGAGAATTGTCATTACCCAGGAAATCTACTCACTGTGTGAAACAAGGTTGTAGTGGAATTTAAATTCAAATTCTTAAAAAATAAGACATCAAAATTTGTGAATTAAACTTTAATTATCAAACAGCTAATTTGGGTCAGTCTGGTAAGGTGACTCAGTGGTAGAGCTCTTGCCTTGCATGCCTGAGGCCCTGGGTTCGATTCATCAGCACAACATAAGCAAAAAGAAAAAAGCCAGAAGTGTTGCTGTGACTTAAGTGGTAGAGTGTTAGCCTTGAGCTGAAGAGCTGAGGGACAGCGCCCAGGCCCAGAGTACAGGCCCCACGACTGGACCCCCCCACCCCCCAAAAAACAAAAAAACAAAAATAATTTGGGTCAAAATATTTAGGGAGAAAATGCCCTCTACAATGAAAGAGATTATTGGGCTTACACTTTTCTGTTTGTAATACTTTCCTCAATGTCTTTGCACGTGAAGCAGTGAAATACAGAAAAAAATCTGATTGGGTACTTCAAACCAATGATTTCATACTTCTAAGTGGCTCACAAAATATAATATCCTTATTAACATGAGATAGTGAAGAATTCTCTAATTTCAGAAGCCAAAAAGTTTTGGGTTCAGGGACTGGGAAGGTGGCTCAGTGATAGAAAGCTTGCCTTGCATGCATGAGGCCCTGGGTTCGATTCGTCAGTGCCCAGGCCCAGAGTTTCAGGCCCCATCACCGGACCCACCCAAAAAAAGTTTTGGGTTCAGAAAAGAATTTAGCAAATGGGAAAGTTTAGAAAATAGTGTTCTTATAAGCCCTAGCTAAGTGTATTGGATTCAGCAGTAGAGGGAAGCCAAAACTTTTTGATATAGATTGTCTTAATATTTTTGCTACCTAAAGTGATTTTACAGAGCCTATTTGGCTCACTACAATGCAGAACTGACTGAATGAAGACATGAAAATAAATTCCACATCCAAATGAGGCAACTTAAAAGAATGTTAAAAGAGAAAACATGAAGATGTAGCAGTGGCTGAAGCTTCACTAGACTTGAAGCCAAGAAAATCAGGGAAGAGCTAAGAGGAGGACATAGAAGTAGGACACAGAAGCGTTGTCCTTTTGTAACAGACCTGTCTTCAAAGGTATGGGTGATTTAACTCTATTCTTCTCCATACATCTTGGTGATCAAATGCAAGACCACGAGAAAAATAATCTATTGAAATAATTTTGTAAAGAATAACTTCACTGCTCCTGATATGGTATCTAAGGAGAGTCTTAAGAGAGAAGACAAAAATGGAGTATTTTTTTGGTTTCCTCTAAGCATCTTGTTAGCAAAATATATCCTTGAGGTTAGAATTGATTGAAACAAAAAGTGATGGAGTACTTATTTGTCTGTGCAATTTAGACACAAGAAGACTTTCAAGGTAAAAGAAAAAAGAAAAAATTATAGCCACGTATTTGTGATCATAGCTTCTTGGACTGGTTTTCTGGAGACAAATTTTACATTAAATTTGTCCACATTAACATAGATGTTGTTTCATGGCAACCAAATGCAAGAGGAAAGTTTAATGGACTCGCTTAGTCAATTAAACAGCATAATCAAAAAAATGGCAGGGTTCCGGGAAGATGGCAGAGGAGAAGCTGGAATCTGAACAAGCTCTCGCATAGAAAGCAGTTTTAGAGTTCCAGTGAACAGTCCTAAGCCAGAGAATCACACCAAGTGTGCCATCACAGGACAGAGAGTTAGACAAGAGAGGGGAAGCCAAGACAAGTAGACACATCTGAGCGCCTGCCAGCAGCCGCCGCGGCGGCAGCAGGGTCGCAGCGGCGACCGACTCCGCGGCCATACCTGAGCGCTCACACAGAGAGTCCGGGACGAAGGAGCCAGACCCAGCGGGCGAGAGGATTCTACTCAACACCAGCAAGAACCGACAAGGAGCGGACATCTTCATCCTGCAGTTTGCAGACCAGAGACGACCCAGGATCCAAGACTCGGCGTGAGTAGAAGCCCGACGTCCTCACTCCTTCTCAGGGAGCAGAGGAGGGAATGCCACCCCTCCCCCCCCAGCACTGGTGATCTCCATCTTGGATACCGACAAAGCTCGGAGGAGCTGCTAGCTCCAACTCAGGCCTTGGAATAAAACGAGTCATTTAACAGGTCACAAGAACTTAATGGCGAAGTGACCTGCCAGACTCAGCTCCATCCAGGGAAAAGTCACCCAGCTCAGGCACCAGCCATTGGAGTGGCTTTCCTCACTGGGTAACCAGAGCCAGAGGCTGCCCCTCCCTCTAGCAGCCTCCACAATCAATTGAAAAACAGAAACCCTGAGAATGGCTCCAGGGTGGGCTCTGTGAATTTTTCACAAAATAGCCCCAGGGAAAAGCTACTGTTTGTTGAAAGGCCTCAACTGCACCAGAACCTAGCCTCATCACCCGTCTTTTGTGAATCTCAAAGCAGATCACCCTCCCATTAAACTAACCTGGGAGGGGGATCTCAAAATCTTGGGTAAAGCAGAGCATTTTTATGCCTGTTCGAACAAACTGACTTAAAAAACCAATCAAGCCACAGGACCTCAAGCTGACCAGAGACTCCAACAAGAGGCTGGTTACAGACAAAAGGGAGATACAGGATTCTTCCCACCCCTCCCAAGAAAAATCAAAAAAAAAAAATCAAAGAACTTTTTTTTCTTCTTTTCTTTTTTCTTTTTTTTTGGTACCTTATATATATAAAATTTTTTTTCCTTTTCTAAAACTTTTATTAATCTTTAATTTTTGCCTTTTTTGAAAAAATAATTGTTTTCCAGTAACTTTTTTTCCCTCTTATAATTTTTATTTTAGGAATACGTGAATGTACGTTTTCCTTTCTTTTCTTGTATTCTCTCTCTTTTTCTTTCTTTCTTAATTATCTTTTTGTTTTTTGTCTAGCTCTACTGAACTTCTGATCTTTTTTTTCTCCCTTTTTTATCCTTTTCACCTTTTCCTTTCTTTTGCTCTTCTGTATGTGACTTAACTCTTGTCCTGCACATCCTCAGATAAACCCATAGTTAACTAGTAGACCCTATCCCCCATTGTGTACACACTTAATCCACAAATTTATTACTCAATCCAAAACCTCTGAGACTTAAATTCCTTAATAGCAGTACTACCTCTTTATACCTATATAATACTTTAAGCATTTTCTAAGTTTTTCACATCTCCTCTATCTCCCTCCTGTTTTCTCATTATATTCACATTACTCTCTAAATAGATGGTCTTTCAATCTCTATAACTATATTAATTTTTACGTTTCCAATTTTTTTTTCTGGTCTCTTTTCATTTCCCTTTCCCTTTCTTCTTTTTCTCTCCCTCTCTACTTGCATCCTACCCAACCTATTTCCTGCATTGAGATTAGGACATAATTAACTCTCCTTGTGCCTCCCCACACCAATCTATTCCTAATTTTTAACCACATCTCTCCCTAACCCTAAAAATTTCTGGTTTTCCAAATTCTTCTCTGCGGTTCGAAGCCCATTAACATATAGTTGTTTGATGTTGAATAGATGTATCTGTTGAACTAGATTGCATCTGTAGACTATTGACTGTATAAATGCAAACGTTGGTTGATGGTTGCCTTAAGATAGTGTTCTAGCACAAAACTGTTGCTATTTTCATCTCAGATGGGCAGAGTAAGCCGGAAAAACACAAGAAAAATGGCAAATCCGGGTATCTCAATTCCCAATCTTGATAATCAGGGGTCAGATCAGATAATGAACAATCCAGAGGAGAGTTTCCAAATAGCTCTAAAAACACTGGTGGCAAACATGATAAATGAGAAGTTTGACAACTTACAAAGGACTCTGTATGAGCGTGATAGGGAGAGAGAGGAGGCATCCCAAAAGTTTATTCAGGAATATCATAAGCATGAGGAAGCTACTCAAAAACTGAAACAGGATTTGCGTGAACAACTTGAGAATACTCAAAGAGAAAGGGAGGACTAGCATGAGCAGGCTGAGAACACTCAAAGAGAACTGCAGGAATCCCACGAACGGGAGGAAACAGAACTGCAGGAATCCCACAAACGGGAGGAAGCTAATCAAAGAGTACTTCAGGAATTGAGAGACCAGGTAGAGAACACACAAAGATCACTAAAGGCATTCATGGAATCCATTAACAAAGAGCTGAAGGAAGTCAGGGAGACCACAAAGGGAATGCTGAATGGAACCCAACAGAAGGAATGGGAGCCCAAAGAAACCATAACCAATCAACTAAGTGATTTGAGAACAAACACCGAACACCAAATTAAGGAAGTAAAGAAATTCATACAAGACCTAAAACAGAGCTTCAACAAAGAACTTGAAGCCATCAAAGCTGACCAACTAGAAGGAAAAGAGATAAAAAACAAAGTAGAGAGTCTTGACAGCAGGTTAGACCATGCAGAAGATCGAATCTCAGGGATTGAAGACAGCCTAGATATTATAGAGAAAGAACATACAACCATCCAAGACAAGTCCAAGAAGTATGATAGATCTATCCAACACCTGGAAGACACCATCAGAAGGCCTAATCTAAGGATAATGGGTGTAGAGGAGCACCTAGAAACAGAAGTTAATGGTCTAGGAAATCTGTTTAACAGGATCCTAGCAGAGAACTTCCAAAACATACAAAAAGATAGGCCTATTCAGATACAAGAAGCTTTTAGAACCCCAAATAGACCAGACCAGAATAGGACATCCCACGTCACATTATAATCCACACAGGATCAACTCAGACCAAGGAAAAGATCCTTAAAGCTGTCAAGGAGAAAAGGGTAATCACCTATAAAAGGAAACCAATTAGAATCACCTCAGATTTCTCAGCAGAGACAATCCGAGCAAGAAGAGCCTGGAATGATGTATGCCATGCCCTAAAAACAAACAACTATCAACCAAGAATACTGTACCCAGCTAAACTCTCCTTCATAACTGAAGGCCAAATAAAAACCTTCCATATCAAAGAAAAATTGAAACAATACCTCTCCACCAAACCTGCCCTACAAAAGATTCTTAAAGATGTCCTACACATAGAAAACCAACAAGACCGCAACAAAGGCCAAGAAACTGCACCTAAACTGAGAATCCAAGAACCATAGGAAGAACCCAGTTTTTGCAGCCCCCAAGAAGGTGGATAACATGGCAGGAACTCCCAAATACCTCTCAGTCCTATCTCTTAACGTTAATGGACTGAACTCTCCAATTAAGCGACATAGACTGTCTAGTTGGATTAAAAAGCAAGACCTTTCTATCTGCTGCCTGCAGGAGTCACATCTTGCCCGTAAAAACAAACACATTTTCAATGTTAAAGGCTGGAACAAAATCTACCAAGCAAACGGACCCCATAAACAGGCGGGAGTTGCAATCCTAATATCAGATAAAATAGACTTCAAATTAAAATTCGTGAGAAGAGATAAAGAAGGTCACTACATACTAATTAAAGGATCTCTCCTTCAGGAGAATATTACAATTCTAAATATCTATTCGCCAAACAATGGAGCACCCAAATTTATCAAAGAAACACTACTTTCCCTCAAATCCCATATAGATCCAAAGACATTAATTGTTGTGGATTTTAACACACCACTCTCCCCACTAGATAGATCAACTTGGCAAAAACTCAACAGAGAAACCGCAGATCTAAACAGCTGCATAGATCAACTAGACTTAACAGACATCTACCGAACATTTCACCCAGCAGCATCAGAATACACGTTTTTCTCAGCAGCACATGGAACGTTTTCTAAAGTAGACCACATTTTAGGCCACAAAGCAAACTTGTCTAAATTCACAAACATTGAAGTTATACCTTGCATTCTCTCTGAACACAAGGGAATAAAATTAGAACTCAACACCAAAAGCCACCAAAGAAAGTCCGGTATCACATGGAGGCTGAACAACACACTGCTGAATCAAGAGTGGGTCATGGAAGAGATTAGAAAGGAAATTCAAATGTTCATGCTATTCAACAAAAATGAACACACAAATTACCAGCTACTCTGGGACACAGCAAAGGCAGTACTCAGAGGCAAGTTTATAGCTCTGAGCTAATATATCAACAAATTGGAGAGATCTGAAACTAGCAATTTAATGACACATCTAAACCTCCTTGAAAAAGAGCAGCAAGATAAACCCCAATCCAGTAGACGGAAAGAAATAATCAAAATTAAATCAGAATTAAATGAATTAGAATCCAAAAAAACTATAGAAAGAATCAACAAAACAAAGAGTTGGTTCTTCGAAAAACTTAACAAAATTGACAGACCCTTAGCAAATCTTATCCGAAAAAGAAGAGAACACACCCAAATTAATTAACTCAGAGATGAGAATGGAAACATCACCATGGAAACAACCAAGATTCAGAACATTATAAGGGAATAATTCTCAAAACTTTATGCTAATAAGTTTGAGAACTTGACAGAAATGGACCTTTTCCTAGCAAATATTGACATGCCAAAACTAAACCAAGATGAGTTAAACCAGCTTAACAGGCCCATATCAAGCATTGAAATAGAAACAGCAATAAGAGACCTCCCAGCTAAGAAAAGTCCAGGACCAGATGGTTTTACAGCGGAATTCTACAAGGCCTTCAAAGCAGAGCTCACACCAATACTCCTCCAACTCTTCAATGAAATTGAAAGAGAAAGCTCACTACCGAACACATTCTATGAAGCCATCATAACCCTCATCCCAAAACCAGGCAGGGACTCATCAAAGAAAGAGAACTATAGACCCATTTCTTTGATGAACATTGATGCAAAACTTCTCAACAAAATTTTGGCCAATCGACTTCAACAATTCATCCAAAAAATCATACACCACGATCAAACAGGATTCATTTCAGGGATGCAAAGGGGTTCTATATACGCAAATCAATTAATATTATTCATCACATCAACAGGAGCAAGAATAAGAACCACATGGTTATCTCAATAGATGCAGAAAAAGCATTCGACAAGATCCAACACCCCTTTATGATGAAGGTTTTGGAAAAACTAGGAATCCATGGAACATTCCTCAATACAATAAAGGCTGTATATGACAAACCTACAGCCAGCATTATACTCAATGGTGAAAAACTAAAGCCATTTCCTCTTAACTCAGGAACAAGACAAGGATGCCCACTCTCTCCACTTCTCTTCAATCTAGTATTAGAATGCCTAGCTACAGCAATAAGACAAGATGCAGACATAAAGGGGATCCAAATAGGGAAAGAAGAAATAAAACTCTCCCTCTTTGCAGATGACATGATCTTGTATTTAAAGAATCCCATAGACTCCACTCCCAAATTACTCAAGCTGATTCAAAACTTTGGCAAAGTAGCAGGTTATAAAATTAACCCCCCCAAATCAACGGCTTTTCTGTATGCCAACAATGAGAAAAGTGTGGCTGAAATTAGGAAAGTAACTCCATTTGTAATAGCCCCACAAAAAATAAAATACCTAGGAATTAACTTAACTAAAGAAGTGAAGGACCTCTATGATGAAAACTTTAAAATCTTGAAAAAGGAAATCAACACAGAACTTAAAAAATGGCAAAACCTCCCATGCTCCTGGATTGGAAAGATTAACATCGTGAAAATGGCAACACTTCCCAAGGCTATCTACAAATTCAACGCAATACCTATCCAAATTCCAACCTCATTCTTCAAGGAAATAGAAGAGGCAATCCAAAAATTCATATGGAACAATAAAAGACCCCGAATAGCAAAAACGCTCCTGAATGGAAAGAACACTGCTGGAGGAATATCAATACCAAATTTCAAACTCTACTATAAAGCCATCGTAATCAAAACAGCTTGGTACTGGCATAAGAACAGACCTCAGGACCAATGGAATAGAATTGAAAACCCAGAAATGAACCTACAGACCTATAGCCATCTAATCTTCGATAAGGGAGCTAAAACAATAGAATGGAAGAAAGACAGCCTCTTCAGTAAATGGTGCTGGCAAAATTGGTTAACTACATGTAGAAAACTTAAGCTAGATCCTTATATATCACCCTGCACCAGAATCAACTCCAAATGGATCAAAGACCTTGAACTCAAAACAGACACTCTGAAAACATTACAGGATGGAATAGGAGAAACCCTAGGTCTCCTTGGCTCAGGCGGAAATTTTCTGAATAGAGACCCGGAAACACAACAAATCAAAGAAAGGTTGGACAAATGGGATTGCATAAAGTTGCAGAGCTTCTGCAGGGCAAATGACATAACTAGCAAGATCAATAGAAAGCCCACGGATTGGGAGAAGATCTTTACTAGCCATACAACGCACAAGGGTCTCATATCTAAAATATACTTGGATCTCAAAAAATTAAACCCCCCAACAACAAATCCTCAAAGAAACAACTGCCCAATAAATAAGTGGGCTAAAGACTTAAAGAGAAACTTCTCCGAAGAAGAAAGAAGGATGGCCAATAGACACATGAAGAAATGTTCAACATCCCTAGCCATAAAAGAAATGCAAATCAAAACAACATTGAGATATCACCTCACTCCAGTTAGAACGGCAAAAATCAAGAACTCTAACAACAACAGATGCTGGAGGGGATGTGGACAGAAAGGAACCTTACTTCATTGTTGGTGGGAATGTAAACTTGTTCAACCACTTTGGAAAGCAGTATGGAGGTTCCTCAAAAGACTTCACATAGAGCTCCCCTATGACCCAGCAATCCCACTTTTGGGCATTTACCCTAATGTTTACAAACAAGACCACACTAAAGCTACCAGCACAACTATGTTTATTGCAGCATTATTTACCATAGCTAAGATATGGAACCAACCTAGATGCCCCTCAGTAGATGAATGGATCAAGAAAATGTGTTATATGTACACAATGGAATTCTATGCCTCCATCAGAAAGAATGACATTGCCCCATTTGTTAGGAAATGGAAAAACTTGGAAAAAATTATATTAAGTGAAGTAAGCCAGGCCCAAAGAAACGTAGGTCCCATGGTTTCCCTTATTTGTAATATCTAGTATATGTATGAGTCAAGCGGAAAACGTCAGATAATGTGATGTCAGGAAAATGAACTCTTATATGTGTATTTTAATGTTTTTTTTCTTTCATGCATGTGTTTCTAACACATTTATAAGATTATCTCTTTGTTGCTTTGTATGTCCCTCCCCCACAGTATAACCCCTGCTTTCACTATATTTGATGTCAGTATAACTTGTGGAGGAGATGGGGAAAAACCAGTTGTTTAAGGATACAGGTGGACCTGTTGCAACAATGAGAAGTACAAGTTGTCATGTCCAAAACGATCTTTACAACTTTGGTGCGGGGGGGGGGAGGGAAGGGGGGGAAGGGGGGGGAAGGAGAAGGATTGGGATTGGGGGGGAGGGGGGAGGCTGGGAAGGGTTGTGAAGGGTAAACAAAGGAGGAGGCTGCAATGCTTGGTAAGAAATGTACGCATTATCCTGCCCATGTAACTGTAACTCCTCTGTACAGTATGTTCACAAATAAAATTAAATTAAATTTTAAAAAAAAATGGCAAATAATATTTAGTGATTTATTTGACCAATTACTTTGCCAGAATAAAGAAGGAAAATGTAATTCAAAATGAATTGACCTAAAAGTATGAATAAAAAGTAGTGAAGAGAGGTGAGAGAAAAAATAGACGATTGTTTTCTCTACAGTGGAGTAATGGGTTCTTCATCTTGTTTCTTACATTCCATCTTCACAAGCTATCAATTGTGGCTCAGGACTGGAGTATCCAGTTCAGACAAAGAGAACTCATAGGAGAAAGTTAATATTTGCAGCAGATATAGGTGATTTATAACCTTAGATAATTTATTTAAATCTGTTCAGAATCCTCCCCTACGCTAAACTGCCCGCTTTGAACAGTTTTGTTTGCTTTTACCAAGACTTCCCTTCATTAACTGCTTAAAATTTTTGAGAGGTCATATTCGTACTCTCTAGAGATTGCTGTTTGGTGATTTTTGTGTGTTTTTGTTTGTTTTTGTGTTTTTTAACTGAATTTCCAAAGGTTGTGCAAGTGTCTTACAATTAAATATGTCCACCTAATTATCCATTGCTCCTGGATCACAGTGACTCCTTCTATCATTCTCAACTACCCCTTCTACAAGATTTATTTCTGGTTTACCACTTCCTTTCTCAAATGTGTACATTGAGTATTCTAGCTGTACTTGCCCCTTGTTCCATTTTTCATTCCTCCTATGTATTTACTATTATTCCTCTTTGGTTTCAAATTCCTGATAGTCATTCTGCTAAACTGTCTGTTAGTACTTTGAAAGGTTTATATACATTCCATGGAGTTTCTGTCCTGCATAAACTTGAACTGATGTCAGGTTATATTTCCATAATTCATTCATCTGCAATAACAATTTGCAAGACTGGAGACTTGGAACACCTAGACATGATTATATTCTCATCCATTTGCAGATTAATCTTTAGTCAACAAGAAAGTTTAAAAATGGCTTTGAGTGTATTCTTAACTACCAATTTTTATAAATGGCTTTGTACAATGGTGTGTGATTATTATATTTTACATGGGATAAGACTTTATACTACCTATAAGTTTTGGAGAAAAAAGAAAACTAACATTTACTACTATAAAGGAATATGATAGAAATAGAAGATAGATTTTGTCACATCTCAGATGAGTACCCATATTCAAGACTTAAAGACATATTTCTAACTATGTTAGACAGAGGGAAAACAAAACAACATATGATAAGGCAAGTATTTGTGACTTTTTAAAATGTCCCTTATTAAGTGATGAAATTTACTTTATTAGCTAACGTTTGGAGTTGAAATATGGGAGTCTGATCTATTTAACAAATTTCTGGAAGACACCTACTGAACAACACAAATGGTGCATGGTACCATTTCTGCACTTTAAGGAATGGTTGAACCTGTTTCGCATTAGTGATGGGTAAAGAAATCAACTCTATTGTAACTTGCTCCCTACACTTGAAAAACTCGTAATGTCACTAAGTGTCATCTACTTAGCAAATGTTATTTTGGCAAGTGTGATTTCAAAAAGTTTAATTGAAAAGGAATACACTTTCAGGAGATTAAATGTAGATTATCATTGGTTTGAGAATGACATTTTTATAACACAGAACCAAGTTGTACTAAAGTACCAGTGTTTTGAAGCACAAACGATCTTCTCAATTAATGTTTTGCTGAATTACATTTGACCTCTAAGTCAAGTTTTCCTGGCCATGATAGATCAATCACGGATCTATCCTTCCAGGAACTATTTTTGGGACCACTTATGCTAGACTGAAATATTACATTAATCATTAGGGGAAGGGTATTAAAAATAATCTTGTGACACTTTCTGATCTTGTTCATTCATATGGGCTGGTCATCTGTAAATTGAGTTTGAAATACAGTACTTTCTTTCGATTTTGTGACCTCATCTTTCATTTTAAGTTGCCTTGCATTACACAATTGCTTGCTGCTAATTCTTGTGTCTCAAGGAATTGGGGCCCAGAAATATTATAAGAAATAAGAAATTGAGGGAGGTTCCAGGAAGATGGTGGAGGAGAAGCTGGAGGCTAAACAAGCTCTCCCATAGAAAGCAGTTTTAGAGGTCCAGTGAACAGTCCTAACCCAGAGAATCATACCAAGTGTGCCTTCACAGGACAGAGAGTTAGGTCAGAGAGAGAAAATACAGGCAGGGAGACAGCCCTGAGCACTTTACAGCAGCCGCCACGGTGGCAGCCATGGTGGCAGCGACAACTGCCACAGCCATACCTGAATCACAGTGAGTCCAGGACGAAGGAGCCAGACGCAGCCGGCGAGTGGATTCCACTCAACACCAGTAAGAACCGACAAGGAGCAGACATATTCATCCTGCAGTTTGCAGACCAGAGATGACAGGCAGCAAGACTCGGCGTGAGTAGAAGCCTGATGTTCTCACTCCTTCTCAGGGAGCAGAGGAGGGAAGGCCACCCACCCACCCCCCCAGTACCGGAGATCTCCATCTTGGATACCGACAAAGCCCGGCGGAGCTGCTAGCTCCAACACAGGCCCTGGAATCATCTAGCAGATCACAAGAGCCTAACCTGACCTGCCAGACTCAGCTCCACCCAGGGAAAAGTCACCCAGCTTGGTTGCCAGCCCCATGTTTATTGCAGTATTATTTACTATAGCTAAGATATGGAACCTACCCTGAGGCCCCTCAGTAGATGAATGGATCAAGAAAATGTGGTATATATACACAATGGAATTCTATGCCTCCATCAGAAAGAATGACATTGCCCCACTTGTTAGGAAATGGAAAGACTTGGAAAAAATATATTAAGTGAAGTAAGCCAAGCCCAAGGAATCATAGGTCCCATGGTTTCCCTTATTTGCAATATCTAGTATATGTATGAGTCAAGCAGAAAATGCCAGATAAGGTGATGTTAGGAAAATGAACCCTAAGATATGTATTCAAATGTTTATTTCTTTCACGTGATTGTTTCTAACGCATTAATAAGATCATTTCTTTGTTATTTTGTATGTCCCTCCCCCACAGTATAACCCCTGCTTTCACTGTTTTCATGTCGTTATAATTTGTGGAGGGGAAGGGGAAAAACAAGTCGTTTAAATAAGGATACAGGTCGGCCCATTGCAACAATAAGTACAAGTTGTCATGCCGAAAACGAACTTTACAACTTTGGTGGTGGGGAGAGGATTGGGTGGGTGGGCAGTGGGAGGATGGGAAGAGATGGGAAGGGGAAACAAAGGAGGAGGCTACAATGCTTAATAAGAAATATACTCATTATCTTGCCCATGTAATTGCAACCCCTCTGTACAGTATTTTCACAGTAAAAAATAATAAAAAAAATTAAAAAGAAAGAAAAAAAAGCCTAGGACCAAATGGATTCACAACAGAATTCCATAAGATCTTTAAAGAAGAAATAATACCTATACTCCTCAAGCTCTTCAGAGAAACAGAGAAGGAGGGAGCTATCCCAAACTCATTCCATGATGCCAATAACACACTCATCCCCAAACCAGGCAAAGACCCAACAAAAAAAGAAATACAGGTCAATTTCCTTGATGAACACAGATGCAAAGTTCCTTAACAAAATTCTAGCTAACAGAATCAAGAAACGCATTAAAAAAAAACATACACTAAAACCAAGTAGGCTTCATCACAGAGATGCAGGGATGGTTTATCATACGTAAGTCAATAAATATAATCCAACACATCAACAGAGCCTAGGTCAAGAATCATATGATTATCTCCACAGATGCAGAAAACGGTTTTGTTAAAATTCAACATTCATTCATGCTAAAAGCTCTGGAGACAATAGGAATGGAAGGAACATTTCTTAAAACATTAAAAGCCATTTATGAGAGACCAATAGCTAATACTATGGAAGGAACATTTCTTAAAACATTAAAAGCCATTTATGAGAGACCAATAGCTAATACTATACTTAATTGGGAAAAGCTACAACCAATTCTCTTAAAATCAGGAACAAGGCAAGGATGCCCACTGTGTCTACTCCTGTTCAATATAGCCCTGGAAACCTTAACCAGGTCAATAAGGCAAGAAAAAGACATTAAAAGGATATGCATAGGGAAAGAAGAAATTAAACTATACCTTTTTGCATATGACATGATACTATACCTTCACAATCCCAAAAAACTCCATCCCCAAACTCTTAGAAATCAAAAATCACTTCGGCAATGTAGCAGGATACAAAAATCAATCCAATAAAATCAGTTGCCTTCCTGTACACTGACAATGTACAAGCAGAGAGGGAAATAAAGGAAGAAACCCCATTCACAATAACCTCCCCTAAAATAAAATATTTAGGAATTAACCTAACCAAAGATGTAAAAGAACTATTTAATGAAAACTATAAAAAGTTAAAGAAAAAAATTACAGAAGACACTAGGAAATGGAAAGACCTCCCATGCTGTTGGATAGGCAGACAATATAGTGAAAATGGCAATACTGCCCCAATTAATATACAAATTCAATGCAATTCCTATTAAAATCCCAATGATGTACATCTCTGAAATACAGAAAACAGTCCAAAAATTCGTATGGAACCACAAAAGACCTAGAATTGCCAAAACAATTCTAGAGGATAAAGACAACATGGGAGGGACATCCATGCAGCACTTCAAACTCTACTATAGAGCCATAATAACAAAGACAGCATGGTACTGGCACAAAAACAGACCCGAAGACCAATAGAATAGAATAGAAGATCCAGAAATAAATCCACATGCCTACAGTCAGCTGATATTTGACAAAGGAACCAAAGACAGACAATGGAAGAAACACAGCCTCTTCACTGGTGCCAGGAAAACTGGGTGTCCACATGAAGAAGAATAAAAGTGGACCCCAGCATATCACCATATACCAATATTATCTCAAAATGGATTAAAGATCTTAGCATTAAACCTGAATCTTTGAAACCACTGCAGGCAGAGTAGGAGAGACACTTGAACTTATAGGCACTTATAGGCACAGGAAAGAATTTCCTGAACAGAGTCTCAGGCTCACAACAAATTGGAGTGAGACATGACAAATGGGACTACCTTACAATAAAAAGCTATAGCAAAGCTATAGCTGTAATGCTGTAGTGATCGCAACCAAGCTAGAAAGACAACCAATTAATTGCAAAAAAATACTTACCAGCAATATATCCGACAATGTGTTAATATCCAGTATATACAGGGATCTCAAGAAACCAGGCCCTCCCAAACCTAACAAACCAATTACTTAAGGGGAAAGGGAACTAAAGAGAGACTTCTCAGAAGAAGAGATAAAAATGGCAAAGAAACACATTAGGAAATGTTCACCATCCCTGGTTGTAAAGGAAATGTAAATAAAGACAACCATGAGATACCACCTTACCCCAGTCAGAATGTCCCACATCCTCAAGTCAGCCAATGACAAATGCTGGAGGGGATGCGGAGAAAGAGGAACCCTACTACACTGCTGGTGGGAATGTACACTTATACAACCACTTTGGAAAACAGTCTGGAGAGTCCTAAGAAAGCTAAATATTGACCTCCCTTATGTCCCAGTCATACCACTTCTAGGCATCCATCCTGAACAACAGGAACCAGTATACAAGGACACATGCACCTCCATGTTTATTGCGGCACTGTTTGTAATAGCCAGGATATGGAAACAACCCAGATGTCCCACCACAGATGAATGGATCCCAAAATTGTGGTATCTATACATAATGGAATATTATTCAGCCATTAGAAATGACAAAATAATGGCATTTGCAGGGAAATGGATGGAGCTAGAAGGTGATCATGTTGAGCAAAGAAGCCAAGAGCATTGAGACCAACAGTACATGGTCTCCCTGATAAGTGGATGTTAAAACCAAAATGTTAGGTAATACGACATATTTAACAGGACTTCGGAAACAAAGGACTTTCACTCATCTGGTCAAATCTCTACTAAATAACCCCATGCTGCTGATCACATGTATGGTATATATGTGTACAATGAAGGGGAACCAAGAAGATCATATAGAACTAGAGGAAATCAGGGAAAAATCCATTAGTTGCACTGGACATTGACCAAAATGAACTAAGCAAGTTAATGGCAGGGATAGAAGGGAGGGAACAAGTGGGAAAAAGGGAACAGCTGATGTTATGCAAAACAAAAGAAATGTACATACCAACCAATGTGGAAGAAATAACAGTATCGCAAAGCTCATGGAACTCATAAATGTTATAGACTGTGATAGACAATTTTCTCCAGAAATGTTAGAATGTGCTTGTGATTTTAACTGAGTGTCACTAAACCACAATACTGTGAAATTAGGGAAATTATGTAACCACTTAATTACAATAAAAAAGCAAAAACTCTCCAGAAATCATTATAGATACATACAACTAACTCTTGAATACATTTTGACATCAAAGTAAGGCAATTGACTTGGAAGATTTCCATGGAATCCATGAATTGTTGCAGTAACCTATTGTTGTTAGTTGGATTGTGAAAATATTTTGTATGGAAACAGAATGAAATGGCATTTTTGAAATTTAGGAAACTTAACCGAACCATTTTGACTTAGGAGAGCAATTTGTACAGCCTTCCAAAACTTCAAAGAGGTAGTGATACATATTTATCCTTTTGGCAATATCAAATACAGTTTCTTCCAAGTTGTTCTTCAGACCTGATTTCACGTAATGGTTCAACAGAAGCAGATCCAACATGTCTTTGCTAACTCTACTTCCATCAGCAAGATGCAAGGGGGCCATTGGTATCTCCATCATGATCAAGTAAGAAAAAAGCCACTCTAGTATTATTCCACATATAAGCACTGCGCAGGGTTGTCCAGCCATCTACAGTTATTGCATGAATATCTGCCGCTTCAGCCACCAACTCACAGACAGTGTCTAAGTGTCCAATGTAGGCTTCTTGATGAATATGGGTATACTCATCGTCATCCCTAATATTCACATGAGTGGCCTTTTTGGAAAGTAGTCTCCGCACTGTAATAACCTGATTATTTTCAGCAGCCAAAAGAAGAAAGTTGCATGGATCTTTCTCCATTTTTTCTTGCAATTGATACCATTCCTCACTTTTTCATCATGCTCCTTGTCTTCATCAGAATTGCCTAACCAGAGACTTTGAGTGACAGTGGGAATGAGGTGTCCAAGTATTTCGTTAATAGTTCAAGTTAGTTGAACTGTTCAGAAAAATCCGGTGAATTTTCTGCATCTGTTTTTTCACCATGATTTATTTTCCCTTTTTACATTTTTACTATTCGGAATTATTCTAACTGGAGAGTAGGGAATTGATGCAAGCAGAGGAAAGATTTTCCTCTGTATTCAAAGATACAGACTGAAAATAAGGACCAGTGGTGTCTTCATGTGCAGCTTATTCTAGGAATGAGAAAAGATGAAATAATGCCTTCTATATAAATGATTTGGGAAATGGCAGAGCAGAAAGTAAAATGATGCAACCAAAAATATAAAAGCAAAATAAATTACGATAATTATAAAGCAATCCTATTATCTATGAGAAACATTAAAGAGAGAGGAAGAGAGACATATGTGCAATGACCTAGATAGCCACAAATGCATGCCTCTGATCAATTTATAGAGCAAGCAGAATTTTATGTTTTAAAAAGATGGAAATAGAATTTATGTATTTACTTGAATTTGGTAAATACATTTTTAGCAGCCTACATGAAGAGACATAGGTTAAATCATATTGCAGACAAGAATCTAAATCCTTGATAATTCTAGGAACAGATCTGAATGAAATCAGTTGAATCACACTTTTCATGTACAATGAAGGAATAGGTCCAGGCTATGAAAGCAGCAAGAGAAGGCAGGCCGATTGTATCTGTGACAAAACTTTGTGGAAAATGATATTGAGGATTACTTACTGTTGATCCACTTGCACTGGAAGCATGATTCTGAACAATTGCTTGCTGATTCTCAACTATTTCTTTGATCATTATATTCTCCAAAAAGAAAAAGTGAGATTTAATTGATAGCAAAGGACTACTAATACACTTTGATTTCTCATTAAGCACCTTCAATCATTGAAACCACATGAAGACAATAGACAGGCCTACTTTTTTAGATGAAAACAAGTGTCTTAAAAAAACAAGGAACGTAAGTAGTCATGTAAAGGACTTCTATTTTAGTACTACATTATACATTTTTTTCTAATGTTGGGTACCAATAAATAATGGATCTATTAGAAAGCTCTTAAAGCTCATATGTCCAATTGTGAGTTCTCTTATACTATATCATGGTATTTTTTGTGTGTGTTCTTAAGAAGAAATTTACATTACTAACTTGAATTTCTGACAGGACTGTATCATCACTATACATCTTGCTTCTATACTCTCATTTTTAAATTACTATCTAAGGATGTACATTAGATAACTATAGAGGAAAAATAGAAGCCACACTGGTGGCTCATGTCATTAATCCTAGCTAATCAGAAAGATGAAGTCTGAGGATTGTGGTTTGTAACCAGACCAAACAAAAAAAAAGTCCATTAGATTCTGATTTGAAATAAACCAACAAAAGCTAGAACTGGAGCTGTGGTACAAGCAGTAAAATGATATCCTTGAGAAAACTAAAACAAAAAAATAACAAATTCTGGGACAGAAAAAGGCCCTGAGTTCAAGCCTTAGTATTAGCACCAAACAAATGATTGAATTAATTAGTTAATTAAGTAATTAAATATAAATTATGTGGTCACATGTGGATAGGCAGGTAAAATGTAACATCCGTGGTGACTGGATTGTGTATTATTTTGTAGTAAGGCAAATTATCATTTGTACTAATCATTAATTTTTTATTTGAACTTTTTTTGAACAATAAACCTTGAATTTAGCATGCATGTATAGGTGTGTGTACATGTGTGCATATGTGTGTATGTGTATATGTGTGCATGTGCTGTTGCAATGTTGCTTGCCAATGTGGACAGGGTGAGGCTGAAAAGAGCTAAATTTGTTGCAATGTTTTTATGTATCAGTATTCTGTCATGTCATTTCAGTTGGACCACCCTTTTGTACATTTTATTTGTCAAATAATATCATCAGAATCAAAGGATTTACAATATTAAGTTAGATGAAAGAGAATGCTTTCAGCTTTTATTATATATTAGGTGAGAAGGTTCAGACATATTTAGGTAGTAAATTAGTGCTGGAAGATGACTGTCGGAACAAAATATGTATTTGACTTCTTAAATTTGTTTACTTTTAACATATGCTCATGGAGTAAGTTTGACCAACTGGACCAAATAGGTATTGCTCTCTGGTTATTCCCGTGAAACACAAAGTGGATAAACTCTTTCTGGCTGTTGAAAATAACTTCCTTTGTAAGATCATATCTATTCACACTAAGAGGTAATCAACCCAATACTTATGAAGTTTGAATATCCCATCATATTGACTGAAAATCAGTATTGTTGATATGCTTGTTAGCTATTCCTTTCAAAAACAAACAAACCAAAAGCATGTGTCATCTTTAGATAGTGGATGTATCTGAAGTTGTTTTGTACATGCAAAGGGCTAATGGCTCTTTTGTGGGAGTAACTATCGCAACTTAACAAATAAGGCTTTTCGAATATCTTTTCCAATATGAATAACATCCCAGAGCGAGTCTTGCAATTTCTGAAAACCCTTTGAATATTTTAGTATTATTTCAGTTCATTCACTATGGAGCTAAAGACATTTCTGAAATAAATATTGTTAAGATCTGAAAATGTATGTGGGTATATAGGCTTTTTATGCATCATCTTATGAAAATCCAGTTTTTATGAAACTAAATGAAATAGAATAAAAGAATGAAAGTGAATTTGGTAAGCTAATTATTAGTTTAACTTTGTTTTCTATTAACAAAGTCGATTGAATGTAGATGATGCAGTTAAATTACCTCCTTTGTGTTTCTGTACTTCAGTTACTTTTCGTATCATTGTAGTTATGGGAGTGAATTTGTAGTATAAATAAAGGTCCTTTAAAATGATTAGGATTAATCTTGTGCTTTGTGTCCTACTCCCAAGAAAATGAGTTATTTTCAACTGTTAATAGTTTATAATTGAATCTTCATAAGAAAATTTTAAAAATGCAGTAGTATTGATGACTTTTTAAACCAATTGTATTGACAAGTTGGAGTCTTTAATTCATGTTTCGGTCTTGGTGTCTATGATTTTTAACCCCTTGTTGCTAACATTAATGATAGCTCAGATGGCATTTTGGGGTATATGAAAGGTAAAATATTTACCTGGGGTCAAAGGTGATTTTTATATCAGTCTTGCTTTAATAACATTTTAAAGTAGTATATATCTCTCAGAATGTTTGGTATAAAAAGCAATCAAAATACTTCCAATGGTAAACAACCTAGGTGAGCTACAATGTGGAAATGATTGGTCCATAACACCTGCAGTCTGTTTCCATCAGGAATTGGGCAGGACACTCTTTCGGTATGACTGTGTTAAACAGAAATGGGGTCCCCAGGCAGTGCAGTGTTCAGTGAAGGGATAGATTATGATTTCTACTCTTTTGAGCTAGAAATCAAGAATGTTATACTTTAGCAGTTCCTTTCACCAGGGATGTATAAATTGATTATGAACTTGGAGTTTTCATATTACAGCTACCTATTTTCTAACAAAGATAAAGTCAAATATAATTAGAGTGTACACAATAATTCTGGGAAATTTTCCTAGAATTAGTAGACTAAGTGCTGGTATTTTAGTCATAAAATAAAATGAGGTTATTTGATACAGCGGGAGATGGGCCTCAGGCTAACACTTACCATGTGTGCAATGCTGTACTAGTAATTCCAATTCTGAAGACGTCAATACCATCATCTGAGAATTAAAAATGTAAGTAGTTCCACTTTATGGGATTATTGTGAGGATTAAGTTAGATACCATAGGTAAAGTACTTGGAAAAACTATAATTCATCATTTGATACTTTCTACCTGTTATTTTTTCATGTGATGAATTCTAAAAATTTTACTGTGATTTTTATATTGTGTCTATTTACAATAGGCAATGTGATATATTGATATTCGTTGCATTGTTCAGTTTTCTGACATTATGAGGAAAATACCTGCAAAGAAAATTTCTGAGGAGGAAACTATTATATTGATTCATGGTTTAAGAGAATACAGTTGAAGATCAGATGTCTCTATTGTTTTTAATTATATTTTTATTAAATAGTTGTTCAAAAGAATTTCCATTCCACAAATCAGTTTATAAGTACAATGGATCTTTAATAACTTTCTTATACCCTTCCAAACCTCACCCCACTTTCATGTTTTCTAGTTTCATACTATCTGCATTGAATATTATGCCTTCACTCTCTTCCTCCATAACTCTCTTTATTCCTTCCCTTTGACTTCCGCTCACATCTTCCAAGTGATAGAATCCTGGTATTCATTTTGTTGGATTAAAAGTTCAATTTTATAAGAAATTACACCTTTTAAATACTCCTCTGCAAATAGCATGCTTTGGTTAATACTGTTGTGTAATTGTAACCCCTCTGTATGGTATTTTCACAATAAAAAATCTCAGTTTTATGGTCAATAGATTTTGAAAAGGATGCAATGACTTTATGAAATAAAAATAGAATCTCAAATGGTTGTTGTGGCACTATTGCCTCCCTCTATTTAAAAAAATTTCTTAGACTACTACCTCAATCCTTATACAAAAATTTAAAGTTTTTAAATAGAAGATGATTATCAAACTAAATGTGAGATGTAAAAACATAAAATATAAGCATAAAAATTCATGGCATTGGATCAGTAAAAGTTTCTAAAATATGACATGGAAAGCATTAGTGGGTAAAGAAAAGCAAGAATAATCTGGATAATATCAACTTATACTCTTTCATAATTCAAAGGACAATATAACAGAAGTGAAAAAATATCTAACAGATAGATGACACATATTTGTTAATGCTACAATGATTCTGAGTCTAAGTATTTTTATATCTTCTAATTCTATATAACTTTTCCCAAAATAGGATATTTCTTTAAAGAATATATGTAGATAGTAGGAGCATATAAAATAAGTTCCTCTTTAGTATCCAAGAAAAAATAAAGAGAAAACTCACTAGTAGGACTATAATTTAAAAAGATGACACAAAATATTGTAATGCACTTGTAGAGAAATTGATATACTCCACATAGCAAATGAATTTGTATAATACTTCAATCATTAAAGCAAGCAAGTTTTCAAAAGGTCAAAGAGAATTGAATAGGTTCTATCCATTACACGGCTATGTATGTATTAAAGAGAAGTAAAAAACTTATTTGGACAGGGAATGTAGTTCATTGAGATTGCACTTGAATACTTTGTGTGAGACCCTGGAAATAATCCCCAAAACCAAATTTTGAAAAGGATCACTATCGAGGATGTATGCTGGACAAATTCCTGTAAATGAATCTCATATCTACTTTAATGTCTGTTCTAAAATTTACAGCATTTCTATTTGAAGAAAAGCAAATTTGTGAAAATTTTAGGCTTGGAAAACCTATGATTGTACAATTCACTTCCAAATCACTAAAATGCATACAATAAAAGGAGATAATATATTTCAGGTGAATTACATGTCAGCAAAAAAAAGCTATTGTTAAAATACTTCACACAAAATGTAGAATAAGTAAGAAGATATTTTCTGTGTTTGCTTATAAACTTTGTAAACTGCAACATTTAAAACAATAATATGATTTCTGTTCATTTTAAGTATTTTTAATTGTTTATTTTAAGTTTATTCAGAGATAACTAAATCAAAAAGTGTATGTGATAACTGGAATACCTAGGAATTAAGCAACACTTATAAATAATTGATAACCTTTACTGGAAGAAACTTTTGGCAAATGACAGAAGACACAAATCTATGCATCTGCGTCTTATGAAAGCCATATGTTACTTGGTCAATCCAACTGTTTTTCTCTACTTTGCTAGGGAAAAAGTATTCTTAAGATAAGAGCCAATGGCAGTGAAAAGAAACAAAATACACTATCATCTTGATTTATTTGTGAAAGTAACAAATGAAATAAAACAATTCCACTTAAGGGACTCCAATATTAGTATCTATGAAGATGTTCCTGAATGCCAACATCCATTGAATTTTTGGAATTTTAATTTCTATGTACATATGAAAACTAGAACAAGAAAAGAAATATAGTCTAAAAGCAAACCAGCCGTGGAATAATTTTCTCAATTGCTTTGAAATTACATAAGAATTGATATTCCTTTCCATTGGAAACATTTAAAATTGTTTATCATTTATTATAATTCAAATATAAAGCAAGAGTAATTTAATATAATCATTATAAATATCATAAAATAGAATAACAAACCAGTCCCAATATATTACCTACCCATCATTATTCTTAATTCCTAATCATTACCTAAATATCTTAAACAATCTAAATAGTCACGTCTTTAATATAAACGTAAATATTCTATACTTTTTACTTAACATTTTCCAGAGGCTTGTATTCATGTTTCTAAGAAAGGTTCACAGCAGTTAAAAGATGCTTTTGTGAAATTAATGTGATACATTTTGTTGTTGTTGTTGTTGTTTTTTGAAAGGCCTGGGCATTATTCCTAAGCCTTTTTATCTTCAAGGAGAGCAATCTACAACTTGAGGCACAGAGCTAATTCATGTTTTTAGTGGTTAATTGGAGATAAGAATCTAACAAGTACTTTTCTGTCTGGGCAACTTTCAAACACATTTCTAAGATCTCATTACCCAGAATAGGTCGAATTATAAGAGTGAGTCACTGGCACTTTTTGATGTACTTTTTATTTTAATTATGTTTTAAGATTTTTGTTTCACTATAGTGTACATCATTCTACCCATAAATTTAGATATGTATATATTTCTGATGACAATCTCTAAAAATGTCATTCTACACATAACATTAATATATATATATATATATGTATATACACATATATTTCTGAAGACGGACTCACTCTATTTTTTGCTACTATTTTTGACCTTTTACATTTCAAAGATATACAGTCTATTTTTCTAAAAGTTTCCTAAAATAAAATAACTAATATTTCAATAGAAAGTAGAGCTTTTACTTTCAAGGGAATTTTAGATACACATATGGCTTTGTAGTAATATTTACATTATATTACTTGAAAAAGTTCTGTCCAAGCTCTTAAATATTTGTGTGTAGTGAGGGGAAGAGAGGAAGTTAATACATACTGGTTAGGAATTAGCAATGCTTCAAAAATCTATTCCATAATTTGTTATAAATACATAGTCAAGCTACCTGATATGGTTTAGTTTTTTTTTGTTTCTTTATTTGTTCAAAATTTTAATATGGATGCATGCACAGTGTTAACATTAAAAATATTAATCAAAAGACAAATAATAGCAAAACCATAGGCACATATAAGATTTTCATTAATTAGTACTTATGATGCCAATAATAATTTTGATGAAGATGATGATGATGACCACAGTGTAGCCTGACAATGATAAGGTGATTGAAAAGGAAAAAAACTTTACACTTCTTTGAAGCTAGTGTTCCCACATTGAATACATAGTTATAAACTGAATTGGATTACATACAACAATAACAAGAGGAGAGTTTCTATACCAAGAAATAAAATTACATTAATAAGTACAGACAGTAAAAACCCTAATGTTATTCCTGCAGTCTCTCTAATGTATACTCACTTTTCTTGCTGGTATTGTGTTCTTATAAATAAAATTTTTTACTTCCACATTTTGATGGACTAAGATATAGTGTTCAATTCAGTGTGATTAATTCAAATAACATTGTCTTATAGGTAATATTCAATAACAAATGTTTCCAATAATTTATTAAGAGTATGTCCTTCAGTACAGCTGTAAACACGTGACACAATTTACATAATACCACTTACATATCTGAAGTTACCACAAAATGACATAGGCCGTAGTGCCAGGAGTTAAAATTTATTTTTATTTCTGCATAAAACAACTTTTGACTTCATACCAACAAACTGAATTTGACTCTTTCCTTATTTGTAAGCTAAAGTGGAAAATGTAAGGACTCTTCACTTTTTTTTCTTGTTCTAGAAGTCAACAAATATTCTTCAATATTTCTGGTAGATTACATCCATTTGCAGATGAGAAATGTAAGGCAAACTGTCAATGTAGTGAGTAAATAATGATACTAGAATTATTGTCTGGGCTCTTCACTCTGTGTGCTTACAAAGAGAGTAATTTGGTGATGGAGAGGACCAATATGAAAAGACTCTGGGGAAAAAAATATAATTTGTAAGCGGTTGTTTTAGGACTAGGTTACCAGTGATGAATACTTGTAACAGGCTGGTGTCATGGGCATAAAAAGGAGTACATAGAAATTGTATTAGTGACAGAAACTGAGAAAATCTTAATCATTCATCTTATCTAAGGGGAGGGTAAGAAAGGTAAAAAGAAAGGTAAGAAGAAATCTAAAATGCATCCACATCTCTGACTGGCAACTGTTAGTTATATTCTTGGTGAAAAGGACTACATATGGAAAATATGGACTTAGAGGAAAAAACTCTCAGTTCTAAGGTTTATGTTAAAGAAATGCAAATATATGTCTGTTTAGACATCATCAAAATATCCACGACCTTGTATATGCAAAAGAATAATAAAATCGGGGGAATTATTAAAGTGAGGAGGAAAAGGAAAATTCTGACACAAGTGTGAGCAATGTGAGCACCAGTGTGGACAAGATTGGATGAAAGAGATAAATAAGGAAATAAGAAATAAACACAGATTTACAGAAGTAAAGGAAGGAAAGAATTTGCAGGAATATTTTGAAGGAAATATTCTATTTGGATTTGAAAAGTAAAAGGACATAGATAAGTTCAATAAGAACAGTGTTTTGGTGAAAGTCATATTGATAAAATTTTGTGATATGAATGTGAAGGTATAAAATTTTGGATCCATGAATTCAACAGATCCTGTTGATTTTAAATGCTGGGAAGAAATGCTTTTATCCTGACCTTAGAAGAATTATACAGTTATAACTCTCATGAACTTTCCTTAGAGGTATTTTGTGAATATGTTTCAAGACTGTTTAGACAGGAGATTAGAGATTGAACTACAGCACAGACAAGCCTAATTTGTCCTACAGTTCCAATGAGTGATTCATGTATCCACATCAGTTTGGGATTTTATTGAAATATTGTCTGGATATCTTATCAGTCTAATCATCACAAATGTAGGACAAGTAACACCAAGTATTAGGTTAAACATACAGCTTTACTGATGTGACTGAAGACTCCTTGAATTGATTCTTCTTTATAACAGAAAATGCCTCAATAAACATTAAAAAATCATAACTGCCATATACCTTATTGAAATCTAATTCTTGTTAGAAATATCTCCATGCTTAAGTAACCCTGTCAATCAACCTGCCACAAATTCTTTTTTTTTTTTTTTTGGTGGGGGGGTCCGGTCGTGGGGCCTGAACTCTGGGCCTGGGCGCTATCCCTCAGCTCTTCAGCTCAAGGCTAGCGCTCTATCACTTGAGCCACAGCACCACTTCTGGCTTTTTTCTTTTTGCTTATGTGGTACTGAGGAATCGAATCCAGGGCCTCATGCATGCAAGGCAAGCACTCTACCACTGAGCCACATTCCCAGCCCCTGCCACAAATTCTTATATGTAGGAAGTGCTATAATAAACTTCACGCTTTTATTGAATGGAAGAGTTCAGACATTAACCTCACCATTTAATCCAAATCTTTCATTTTCTCATACACATTGGCAAATAGGAAAGAATTCTGATATAACAATAATACAATGGTGACTTGAATTAACACAACTTCTAGGATCTAGTATTAAATTGATTACTTACTAATTAGCTCCAAATTTTGTGAATATTTATATTTCTCCTGGGAAAACTAATGAGCTCCAAGCAAATGTCCCTAGGGGGGCTTTCACTTCTAATATCACTGTTTGTCTCAAACTGCTTTAAATTCTAAACCCTCTAATGTGGGCATAGGGTTATACTGTGCAATTTTTTCCTCAGAGAGTGAGTACTACCCTATTGTTTATCATAGACAAAGTACCTTGATACGTACACTGGGTGTGTGCAAACAAGAAGTGGTAGTTGAACAATGTTCTTAGTAGTTTATAAAGATGAAATTGAAATAGAGCAACTATGAACTCAAAAGGAATGTGTAAAAAAGATAAAGGCACAAAGTAGAATGTGCCAAGGAAATGCTGAAGTATAATTTCAAATTACGTACTCACGTTTGAGGGTGTGTTCAATGTACAGCTTCAGACAATGCAGTTGGATATCTTGGGGAAAAAAAACTGCTTTAAACTATTTTGGGATAATTGTACAAGTAGAAGCCCCTAACTCTGACTCTAATCAGCCACAACATCTTCAACTTATGGACTATTTTCCAAGTGCAACGTGAGAAAAAGAAGGCTCATCACAATTAGTGTTCTGGTTGAAGTAATGGCAATCACATAACTTTTCTTATAAGTCTTTATTTTGGAGCATTAAAGTAGAAAAAAGCCAAGTAAATATTTTGCATGTATTATATTGGTCTCCTTTTAACTGGGAAGTTATAGATTATTTCTTTTTATACTCTAACTTGGAACAATGATCTGCTGTCAGTTATTTCTTCTCTTCCTCTTCTTTTGCCCTTCCACTTACATAATTTTTATTTAAAGAGACATACTTGAACTTGCATTTCTAAATTCTTCAAAATTATCTGAATTTCTTCATATTTCTGGAAGCCTCCTAAATCTTTCTCAAAGGAATATTTTGTCACTACCATTTTTATCCTATATGATGTCTTCCTGCCTAACTCAGTGCAAGAAATACATTAGACTTATTCAGGTATCTAAACACTTGTCCCACCATCAAAAACTATCTTACTTAGAAATCGTGATTTTAGTATATCTGGGGAGGTGGCATCTGTCATTTTTGTATGACCCCAATGATACATGCAATCATGATTTAAACCAATATGCCACTCAGAAGATGAACAAATCCATTAAACACACACACGGTGGAATTCTATGCTTCCAATTAATAAGGAAATGGGAAGACTTGGAAAAATCCTACTAAGAAAAATAAGCAAGACACAAAGAAACAGATTCCATGGTTTTCCTCATGTGTAATAATTAGGTAATGGCTAAGATAGTCCTAGCGGATGAGCAGAATGGCTCAATAGCTATGTATATATAACCATATAAGAGGATGCTGAGCAAAATGAACTCCTAGACATGGAAACAGAGGTTTTTCTTTGTGGTTATTGTTTTTACAGTACTATGTGATTTCTTTTAGGACAAAGGGCAAACCAATGCAATAGCAATACTCACAAGACAACATGTAGGATATTCACGTTACAACTTGTGAGGGATATTGGGGTGAAGTAAAAGTGTGAGAAAAATGAGGGAGGGCATAAAAAGTTCGACTTTTAGATGTTTACTACCTTACAATTACTGCAACACCTTCTATATACCACCTTGACAATAAAATTAAACTTAAAAATAAACTACATAAAATATAATTTCACTATATTTCTATAGTAAATGATATTCTATGTGTACTACATTTTTTAAAAAAATGAACAATATTTGGCTTCTAATTTGAATTAATTGCCCCTTTCTTTTTCAGATGGTCATCAACTTGAATGCTATCAAACTATACAAACTTTTCAGAATATACTTGCCATTATTTTTTTAAAAAACATTATTTTAATATTGTCTCATACTAAATAGAAAATAGTTCAATTCTCTGAAAACTCCTAATTATTAAAACTGAATATTTGTTAAGAGGACAGAATATATGTGTTCTACTAACTACTCATTTTTAAATTCTGAGTATGCCATACCAGAAACATTTAAAACAGTGCCTGTATGCATTTTATGTAATTCTGCAAGAGATGCAATTTCCAATGGGGCATTACATATTTAAATGTCAACAGAGAAACTAGCCTCATTCTGGTAGAAGATAAAACTATGAAGTATCTATAATAATTAATTCCTCTAGAGTAAACATTTGTTCATCATAGTAAGCTATTATTTCAATGACAATCAATACCAAAATTTTATGCAGTAAAGTCATTCCAGCCCAAACAGTTTCCACCTTGTAAACTGCACCTTAAAATTCCCTAAATTCACAGCATGACTAGCTTATCACTATTGTGAAAAAATTCTACAATTCTGCTAATGTTATGCCCTTTTTATTTTTGAAAGAACACTACACTAAATTTTGCTGCATCGTTTTCCCTCAAGTGGTATTCTTGAGATCAGAAAACTTGAAAATATTATTTATACTTATCTTTTTGTCTACCATAGATATTCAATAGGGAAAGATCTGTATATTATGGTTCAAAGCCCACCCAGCCAGGAAGGTTCCTTAGATTCTTATGTCCAATAAACTGCTCAGGAAAAGCCAGACACAAGTAACACTGAGGTTCTAGTGGTAGAGCAGTATCCTTGAGCAAAAAACAGGCTCAGGGACAGTGCCCAGGCCCAGATGTCAAGCCCTAGGACAAACAAAACAACAAAAACAAAATGAAAACAAACCCCAAACCTAGTATTTTTCTCATTGTATACAGAGGTATATAATTAAGGAAATTTCTTCCTATGTTATGTACAGGTAGAAGAAAAAAGATTTCAAACAATAATTCTCTTCATACCGTGTTACACAAAAGTCACAAAACATGGCTCTTTTTCTAAATTTATAAATTAATACCATCCATTTATTGTCAACTTTTTCTAGATTATTCACATTATCATGTTATACATCTACTGTTGGAATTATCTATAAACTAAATCCTAATTACAACTCTCTTGAAAGAATATTCTAGACAAATAGAATGCCAGAATCATTTGTGAATTGGTAAATTAAAACTTCTACTTAAAAAGTATTTTGTAGTATCCTATAGAATATGAAATTACAAGCAAAAGATATTTATTTTAAATCTAAATTCTAATTTAGTAAGGTCTACAAAGTCCTACATTAGATAACTTTGCTGTTTCTCGTGGCTTAAGCTTTTGTATTCCTTCATTATTTCTTTGGAATCCAACAGAATGATGCTAAATTTTTAAAATTTTTGGTTCGTAATCATGACCGATTTTGCATCTAGAAGTATTCTGTAATGAAGAGAGCATTTAAAACATGACTGAGGATGATATATGAGTTGTATTTCAATAGGAAACTTGACTTCTCAAAACATGACAAAATTTGTGCAAACTTCCAACTGTGAATTCCTTTCTTGTTCTTTGGTTTGTTTTATTGAAGCAAAATTATACTACCTAGTCCAGGGAAGGTATTACTATTTAATCCACTCTCTAATCTCCTGTATTAGTCTGAGTGCTAGAATTCCAGACTTGTATCGCATTGCCCTGCCATAATTTGTTGGTTTATTTGATCGAGAAACATACTAGTAATTCTGAACTTCTCTGATGATCTTATCCACGACTGACAGTTCAAACTGTTTCTGTACAATTTTCAAAGGTGTTCTAACATTTGACACAGGATATGAACATTTTCAGATGCACCTGCAGGGGTATCTGATTCATTCTTCCATGGATCCAATCCCTTTAATAATTATTACTTGGCTCTTTTACTATCTCTGGTCACTACTTATGTAATAGTCTCATGCTTTTGGGGGGAAAGTTCACTTGACGACTTTCTAATATTAAAAATTATCACTTGATTCTAGTCTTACTCAGGACATATTTTCTATTGTTTTCTAACTTTTCTACACATTTTGAGAATTGTTTCATATGTGTGTTTGCACATATAAGTGCTTCTGTGTGCATGTAAATGTTTGTATGTATGTATGCAAAAACCTCAGGCTATTATTCAGCACTCTTGTTCATAACTAGTATCCCATCACTTGAGCCATTCATCCAATGCAGCTTTTGGCTGGTTAATTATAGGTAGTGTTGCAAAGACTGTTCTGCCCAGGCTGGATGCAAACTGAACTTTCCAGACTCTTTTATATTCTTAGTTTTTTTTTCCCAGGAGTATGGTTTTAAACTACAAACATTTTTGTGAATGTAAAGTCTAACCTGTAGCCTAGATTTTTACCTCAAGAATTCATACAAAGATAGATGAACATACACATTACACATCCTGAGTGTACACTGCTAGAAATGTGATCTTAAGCCTGGTACTGGTGGCTCAAAATTTTAATCCTAGTTACTCAGAAGGTTGAGGTCTGAGGATTGCAGTTCAGATCAAGCACCAGTACGAAAGTTTTCTGAGGCACTTAACTCCAATTAACCACCAGAAAACTGGAATTGGCACTGTGGCTCAAATGGTAGAGTTCTAGCCTTGAGCTGAAGAGGGGAGGGACATCGCCCAGGCCCAGAGTTCAAGACCCACAACCATAAAAAAAAATCTGAAAAAGAAAAAGAAATGTGATCTTATCCACTAGCTCATTGCTACTATATTTCCTGCTCTCTCAACATTGCCTTTTTTTCCAGTTAAGTCCATGCTCTTATATCTGACTTGTTTTGGAACCAGAATTACTCTTCTGTTCTACTTTTTACAAATTTGCATGATTAGCTACCATGATTTAGATCTAGTAGAAAACAAGAGTGGCCTCATCCTTCATGTTCCACTTAGTAGTAATGCTTTCCCTACATCACTCCCATAGATCTACATAATGGCCTTGGAGTTATTGTTTCAAAGTTGTCTTACTTGAAGAGTCTTCTATAGTGTATTGAACCATTATAATTAAGCACAAAACTTCTTTTTCTCCTATTATTCCTATTGTTTTTCCTACTGCTAACTTATGTACACTTGGGAAATAATGCACAAAACACACTCACAAAAATGTTTCTGAGAATATTCTTCCCACATAAAATTGATATTAATTACAGAGCACTTAGAAAATTTGAACTTAAAGCAGTCCAGGATGTTTTTTTCATGTTTTTTATTGTAAAAATGGTTTAAAGAGGGGCTAGAGTTACATAAGAAAGTAAATGAGTACATTATCTATCAAGCATTGTTACCTCCCCTTTGGTTTTTCTCCTACAATCCTTTTCCTCCCCACCAACCTAACTCCTTTCCTCAAGTTGTAAAGCTAATTTTCTACATAGTGCCATGTACAACTCATTGTTACAATAGGTCATACTGTATACTTGTTTAAGATTTTGTTATTTCCCTTCCCCTCCCCACATTAGAAAAATGTATATGCAAGATGCAGGTCTCTGATAATAAATATAGTGAAAACAGGGGTTAAACCATGGAGGAAGAAAATAGAAGAGAAACAAAAAAATCACATACTACATGTTAGATACATTAAAAAAATAACAAGCAAGAAAAAGCAAGTTGTGTCCCTATCTTGGGTTCCATTTCACTTAACATCATCTTATATGGCCATATGTACATGAATAAGGTGTTATAAGCCATGCAAATTCCGTATTTTCTCGTTATGAAGTTATCTCTGAAACACATGTTACCTCATGTCCAAAGATATAACTTGTGCTATTTCAATGAAGCCAGAAAATACTCATTTTACCTGGAGCAGCACCATAGATTGTTACTGGAACTAAGTGGAAAGAACTGTTATTGCAAGTGGAAACTGATCCCAAGAGAGGAATTGAACATAGAGAAATGACAAATTTCAAGGTAATTTGTGCTGTCCTTTTATGGTACAAGAAAAGAATCCAAGGCCTGAAGGAAACTCTGTCCCTGACTTTGTCAAGTGTGTCTTTACTTATATAAAACTTGTCTGTAAACTTCTAGTTGAGGGTATAACAAAAGGAAACAATATGCCATTTGAAGGCCAGCATAGAATAAAAGGAAATAAATTTGTTTTAAAAGTGTTCTCCTGCAAAGAAACAAAGATTTGGGGGTTTTAAAGAGACTTATGCACGGATATTTCATTCCTGAGATAATTCTCCTGTTGCAGGAGTCAGTTACCTAATTCTTTAGTCTGGTCCTGAGTTCTCCATAGCAATAAGGATTCCAAAAAGCAGGATCCAGTGAGTACGATCAGCAAAAGGAGCCTCTTCTCAAACCAGTGCTTTAAGGATAGTCTCAAAGAAATATGTGGTTTTTTTCATTTGCTTGTTGGTTTGTTTAGTTTGTGCTGGTTTGGGGGCTTGAACCCAGAGGGTGGACCATGTCCCTGTACAGTTGCCTTTCCTGTCCACCTGTCCCCAAAGCTAGTACTCTATTGCTTGAGCCTACACTCCACTTCTGGCTTTTTTAGAATTTAATTACAGATAAGAGTTAGACAGACTCTCCTGCCTGGGTTGGCTTTGAACTGAAATAGTAATAAATCCAATTGACTTCAACTGTATGGACTTCTCTTTTGAACCAAGAAATATTAGATGATATTTGACAATTTTTAAAAGAAGAGATATGTCCAGCAAAGAAACCATAACTTAAATAACTCAACAAAAATAGGTGCACTGAATCATTTTGGAATTATGTTTTCTACTTGGAAAGATTACTTTTGACTTTGTGGTTCTTTTGGGGAAACTTAAAGTCAAATTTGCACTTTTTTTGTTGGTCGTGGGTCTTTAACTCTGATACTGGACCTTGTCCATCAGTTCTTCAGCTCAAGTTGAACACTCTGCCACTTTTGGTACAGCACCACTTCTGGGTTTCATTTGGTTAATTGAAGATAAGAATCTCATGGACTTTCCTGACCAGGCTGGTTTTGAACCACAATCCGGTGGTCTCAAATTTCTGAGTAGCTAGAATTACAGGTGTGAGCCACCAGCATCCGTCTTATATTTGCATTTATTTGCACTTATTGACACTATGTAGGCAAAGAATGGAAATTTGAATCAAATGATGACATTGCAAGTTTTCAGAAAAATTGAGGTAGCAATAAATTTATCTCCTTTTCCATGTTGTTACATTAATGATTCATGTGTCATGGGACTCTTACATTAGCATCCTCTGCTGTCTGTATTTGTCAACTTAGTATCAGAAATTGTTCATAGAGAAATATAAAAGACTGAGATTTTTAGAAAGCAAAGGAGTTCAGGTATGAAAGTACAGCATGGAAGGATATACAACCTATCACACAGAGATTAAGAATTATCCTAATTACTGGAATGCTAAAGGCAATGAGGAATAATCCTAGTTGATGACTAGTTCTTTAATAACCAAAAATGGTTCACTAGAACATTTTGTGGTATAACTTAGTTATTATCATTTATTCCTTCGATCTGGAGTTATTCCTTCTCTTCTGTAAAAACTATTAATTAGCCTCTGCCTTTTTGGTGCCATGACTTACCAAAAAGATTTCCAAATCTCACTTATGCTACCCTTCTGATTGTGATTAGCAATGACCACCCAAAAGCCTGGAATCTTTGAATTTCCAGAATTAATCTTCACCTGACATCTAAGCACATTCTTGGCATTAATTGCTGTGATTTAATGAACAAAAGTTTTTGGTTTTATTTTTTTTTCAAAATTGTACACTAATATAGGTAAAGTACGTGAATTAGGGACTATTGTCAGGTATCAGTATGGAAGGAGCAATGGTATATTCCAAGTATGAGTTGTTTATTTTGCATTTACTAACTAAATGTTTGTTGTTGTTGTTTTGCCAGTCCTGGGGCTTAAACCCAGTGATAGGGAATTATTCCTCAGCTTTTTTGTTGTTGTTGTTGTTGTTCAAGGCTAACCCTCTACCACTTGAGACACAGCACCATTTCCAGTGATTCTTTTTCTGTTTATGTCGTACTGATGAATTGAACCGAAGTTTTTCATGCATGCTAATCAATCACCGTACTGTGAAGCCACATTCCCAGAGCCTTAAATGACTTTCTTAAGATGGCATTACTTTTTCATTCCGTAACTATGTATCATAATTTTAGCCAGAAATTTTTGCTAGAAAACGTCATTGAACACAATACTGAGTCCAGTAAGGCTAGATGGACAATGAATAACCGTCACGGTCTAGCCAGAGCACAGAGGGGCTTACCTCATGGAGCTGGAACAACAGACTGAGCGAGACAACTCCTGACCCACAGCCCACCACCAGAATGAGAGGGCCACATTGGTTCCAGCCACATGGGGATGCTGGGCCACCTCCTCCAGCACCCATTCAATAAGTTCTTGAGAGAGAGAGAGAGAGAGAGAGAGAGAGAGAGAGAGAGAGAGAGAGAGAGAGAGAGAGAGTCAGAATTACACTTAAGTCAGATGCTGGTGGCTCAGGCCTATAATCCTAAGTACACAGGGAACTGAGATATGAGGACCATGGTTTATAGACAGCCTGGGCAGGAACATCTGTGAGACTCTTATCTCCAAAGAACCACCAGAAAACCGGAAGTGGCGCTATGACTCACGTAGTAGAGAGCTAACCTTGAGCTGAGGAGCTCGGGGACAGTGCACAGGCCCAGAGTTCAAGCCCCACGATTGACAAGAAGTGGACTTCCCACCACAAGAAGTGGACTGAATAGCACCCATTGTCCTAGGGAGCATGGCAGAGAAGTCAGGCCGATCTTCCTGTCAGCTCTCTCTTTTTTTTTTTTTATTATGAAGGTGATATTCGAAGGGGTGGGTCACAGTTACATAAGTAATAAGTACTTTTTTACAGTGTTACCACTTCCTCATTTTTTCCTGCTTCCCCCAACCCTGATATCCCATTTCCCCAAAGTTGTAAAGTTCATTTCTAACATAGTGTTTAGTGTATATCACTATTGCTTTGGTTAATCTTTGTCCGAACATTTCTGTGATTTTCCTTCCCTTCCCCAAATCAGATAAACTTGTATATAAGACAAAGGGTACAGCAATAAAAAAACAGTGACTACAGGGAATAAACCAAAATGGAAACCGTAAATAGAAATACATAAAAGCAGTTCACTATACAATCATCTTGTATCCATTTCTTGGAGCTCATTTCAATAAGCATCATTTTCTATGGTGACATGCATATAGCTATTGAGCTGCTGTGATCTTTTATAAGAATATCCTAGACATATTCTAGTTTTTTTAAATGAGTGAAAACATGTAGCCTATGATTCTTTAGGTGTGGTTTGTTTGACGTATTATGTTTTCCAAGTCTTTCCATTTCCTTACAAATGGGGCAATGTCATTCATTCTGATGGAAGCATAGAATTTTGTTGTGAATATATATGACATTTTCTTGATTGATTCATCTACTGAGGGGCATCTGTGTTGGTTCCATATCTTAGCTATGGTAAATAATGCTACAATTGACATAGTTGTGATAGTAACTTTAGTGTGGCCTTGTCTGTGGTCATTTGGGTAAATGTCCAGGAGTGGGATTGCTGGGTCATAGGGGAGATCTTCTGAGGAACCTTTATACTTCTTTATGGAGTATTTGAACAAGTATACTTTTCAACCAATAGTGCAGTAACATTCCCTTTTGGCTATATTCCCACCAGACCAGCATCTGTTATTATTAGTTTTCTTCATAATGGTCATCAAACTGGGGGGAGGTGGAATCTCAATGTTGCTTTTATTTGTATTTCTATGGCCAGAAATGTGGCATATTTCTTCATGTTTCAATTCACGATTCATATTTCTTCTTCAGAGAGGTCTCTCTTTAAATCTTTAGCAAACTTATTAAGAGGGTTGTTTCTTTGAAGATTTGTTTTTGGGGGGAGTTAACATTTGGGACTCTAAATATATTTGAGATGTAAGGCCATTGCCTGTTGCAGAGCAAGTAACTAACTTCTCCCAATCTGTGGGCTTTCTATTTATCTTTCTATCTATGTAAGTTCTCTTCTTAGATTTGGTGTCTGTCAAGTCTGTTAATTTATTGAAACAACCAATTCTGTTTTGTTGATCTTTTTATGTTTTAGTTCGTCTTTATTTAGTTATTTCTGATTTTTTTTATTTGTTTCTGTCTTCTGCTTTGGGTTAAGGCTTGTTCCTGTTTTCAAGGATTTTGAGGTATATAATTAAAATACAGACTTCAGATTTCCCCAATTGCTTGATGTAGGCATTTAGAGCTATAAATTTTCCTCTAAGTATTGCACTTACTGTTTTGAAGAGGAATTGGTATTTTGTGTGTTCAACTTGTTAATTTTCAGAAACTTTCAGATTTTCATTCTAATGTATTCAGTGCCTCACTGGTCATTCAGCAATGTGTTGTTCAGTCTTCATGGGTTAGGGATTTTATTTTTTGCTTTAGCTTTTTAATTCTAAGTTTATTCTGTTGTGGTCTGACAAGATATGGGAATTCAAATAATTTTTCTTTCAATTTGGATAGAATTTCTATGTGACATAGGATATGTTCTATTTTGGAGATTCTTCCATGAGCTGCTGGGAAAAATGTGTATACTGATGCTGAATGTATATTCTGTAGATATCTGTTAAGGCGAAGCGTTCAATGTAGTTATTTAGGTCTTCAGTTTCTTGGTTGTGTTTTTCCTGGATAACCTATCCATGCATTTCAATGATGTGTTGTGATGTGTTTTTAGGTTAAGTAGTATTTGGTTGATGAAGTGGGGTGCTCCAGGATTCAGGACATTGATACTTAGACTTGATATATACACCTAATGCAGATGTGCCTTTATCAATATATAATGTCTCTTCCTAGTAATTTTATTTTGAATTCTGTTTTATCTTATGTTAGTGCTGTGGCCTGTTTATGGTGTTCATTTGCTTGAAAATTTTCCTTCCAGCCTTTCAGTTTGAGTATGTGTTTGTTTTTGTCAATAAAATGTGTCTCTTGTAGATACTACATGCGTGGGTCTTGTTTTATTATACTACTATTTCGTGTGTTTTTTATTTGGAAAGTTAATTCCATTGATATTGAGAGTTAAGACTGTGAAATATCTCATAAGTCCTGCCATGTTATTCACCTGTTGTTAGGCTCTGTGTCTAATCTACTCTTAATATATTTACCTTGTTCACTGGTAGGGAGCATTTTATATAACCAATTTCTGTTCTTCATGATCTTCTCTGTGTAGGATATATTTGATTAACTTCTATCCTGCTGATTTGGTGGAGATACATTGTTTCAAGTTTTCTTTGTCATAAAATATTTTTATATATCCTTTTAATGTAAAGGAGAGTTTGGCTTGGGACCATATTCAAGGTTGGTAGTTGTTTGCCTTTAATGTTTTTCATTTATCATGCGAGGCTCCCCTTTTTACCATATCAGCTAAGAAATTTGTATTTATTCTGACTGTATATCCTTTATAAATAATCAGTCTTTTCTCCTGACAGATTTAAGAATCCATTCATTGATGTCTAATGATCCTCTAATGGATTATGATGTGATGGTGGTTTGTTCTGTTCTGGTACACTCTGTTTGGTGTTCTAAAGCCTTCTCTTATCTGAATGAGCCTATCTCTTTGATTTCTCTGTGTTACAATTGGTTATTGTTTTAGGGCTTCTATCTCTTTATTAAAGCTTTATTTTAGGTCTTGTATGGATTTTCTTTACAACTTTTTATTGGGTGGGGACTTGGGAGGTATGTGTTTTAGCTGTGTCTTCTCTCATATCTATTAACTAGGCATCCATTTTTCCCTTGGACTCTCTTGCCTTCTCAGAATTTATTTTTCTTTGTGTTTGGAGTCTCCATGAATTATTTTGCTGATCTTTGCTTGGTCTCATCTTGTTCACAAATTTCCTTGTAGAGGTTTTGTATCTTTTCATTAATCACAATTTCCAGCAGTATTTGTAATGTATTTTGAAAACTATCTTCTAGGTAATTGATTGTTCTAATGCCTGTTTATTTACTGTGTGAATAATATATTACCTTGGCATGACTTTTGTCATATTTTTCTGATTTGTTCTGTCCATTTGAAGTATTTCTTGGCTTCAATTTGGGGGAACTATGATCTTCATAGGTGACTATCTATGTTCTTGGTTGATATGCCAAGTGTTACTTTGGTCTTCTGTTGTGATTTGCTTTTCTGGAATTAGGATTTTGTCTAGACCATTAAGTGTAGGAGAAGAGATCAGTAGTGAGAGATGTTGTCAAATGAATACTAATGGTTCCAACGAAAGTTCCGACTATCCAGTGGTAAGGTGAATTATGTGTGTTTATATGTGAGTGTCTCTGTTCATGATTTTTTTTCTCACGTGGCCCTTTCATTTCCACACTGCAGTTGTGTTTTTGAATATGTTGGCCAACACAGTCACAGCAGTCACCTTCCTGGCTGGGTAACTTTTCATAGATTTCTGTTTTCTTGTGAAGACAGTATAAAATATTCTTTTGAATTGTGTATCCATATATAATTATACCTAACTTAGTGTGACACTCTAGAAATGGAGTACCTTCTAGGATTCTAAATCTCTGTTTCATTAGAGAAATCTAGGATAATTTTCTGTTGTTATTCTGCCACTGTTTATCCTCTTCCTCTGGTTTATTTATGATATTGTGGATTTTTGTCACATAATTTAGGATTTGTGATGGTTGTATCAAGTTATTTTTGTTTTTCTGTTTGTATTACTTTGAAATAGTGATTTCAGGCTTGTATGAAGAGACAGTAACAATATGAAATGTGAAGAGCTTAAAGCTTAAAGAGGCAAAATGAAGGCCTAAGTAACTCCATTAAAGGCTAGCAACCATCTTGTGAGGTATGAATTATGAAAATAACCATGGGTTGGACCCAGAAATTACACAAAAAGGAAATCAATTCCTGGACAACTGAGACATGAACAATCCTTGGGAAAGCCACAGGAATTTTCTCCAAATGCATTTACCAAACATTGGGTGGCCATGCAGGACACAGTGACCCAGTGGCTAGACACTTCCTGTCAATCACACCTCAATAATATTAGCCAATCACATATGTATAGCTTAGTTTGCTTAAAATGTTAATCAATCAAGTAATTTCTCATGTAAATCTTCCTCAAAGTTGTTTGTTCAATACTCTAAAAACTGTGCTGATTCTATGCTTTGGGTCTCTTAGTGTCATAGGTTAACGATTGCACAGAGTACCAGCCTGGAGCTTGCAAATAAAAGACTCCTTTGTTATTTGCATTGGTCGAGGTCTCTGGTGGTCTTCGGGTGGTTTTGAGTCTAAGTAAGACAAATGTAAGTTATTACATTGCAAGAAAGAGAGCAGACATTTTAACCTATTTGCTACAAGTAAATTAATATTAAACAAGGCTAATTAACTCTTATTTACTCTTCAGAGGTTGAGTATAGTACTATTGGATATATTGGAGGAAAAGACTTTAGACTGATTACAATTTATGCCTTTCACAGAAATTACTGGCTAACCATTCTTCTTCAGAAAGGCAAATGCTCCATTTTTTTCATATTAGTATCATAAAATCATAACATCTGCATGTTGAATTGTTTTCCTCTGCTATTTTCAATACCATTCTTCATCCATTAGGTATCTAGGGCTTGGAATGAACTGTTCCTTAAAATACCTATATTGCTTATATTGTGATATAAATCTCAGTAATATTAATATGAATTTATCTCTGAGTTTCATCTTGAGCTACATTCACATGTAATTTACGCAGTTTCAAGCAAGAAACCTATTTTACTCTTTTCTGTTCTTTAAACAATAAATCTATTATCTTTAGAAATACATTCTAAAGAAAATATGTTCTTTTATATTGTTTCAGTAAACATCATTTATTTCTAGTACTTTTACTGAAATAAATATAAAGTATGTCACATGGAGACAACCCCCCCTTATCACTTTAAAGTATATCCTTGGGGACATAAAAAAGTACAATGCACATGTTTATACATGAATCATCTAATGGTTAAGTCAATTAGACACAAGAACAATCATACCACATCAAGTCTCAATTTACTTAAAGGCACATTGTTCATGAATATCACTCATTTTTAGAAAATAACTAGTCACAACAAAGTTTATATTTCAAATTTAAAAAATAAAAATTACACCCAGATTTGATGTGAATATCCTGTTTCCAGGAATACATTTATCCAGAAAACAAGGAAACAAAAATATAAGGGCTTGTCATATAGAAAGAAAGATGTAAAGCATACTGTCTTTCCTTAAGATGATACATACATGCAAATCTTGTCATTTATTCAAAGATACTATAGAAATTCATGAGCGGATTTGTGATCAGAAGTGATAAGTAAGCAAAGTAACTGGAAAACTGTATTTGTAAATAGTGCTTTCAATATATGATGACGTTTTCAATAAATAAGCCTATAGATGATGATTTTGTATCTGCAACACACATCCAGTATTCTACATTTTAGACATACTCCCATTGTCTTCCCTAAGTTCTTGATCAATATTATTCTACTTTCATGATGTCAATTGCTACTAAAGTAACAAGGTGGGTGTTCTCTTGGTTTCCACATCCAATAAATTTTAGTATTTTGCAACGGTGTCTAAAGTCATGGAATTTGACTTGGATGTGAAGTTTGAGGATACTGTATTCAGGGTATTAATTGGCCTGTAGCAGCCAGGAACTTATTGTGAATACACAGACACACGGGATACTAAGAATTAGGGACTTGATCTCGGGGAAAGATAAAGGTCCAGGCAAGATCTTGAAGCTGAGATAAAGCAATGCAGCAAACATCAATCAACTATCATTACAAGGGAATGGAACTTATCTCTGATGTGTCTGGTTGGCTGCTGTGTGTGTGTACGTGTTTGTGTTTATGTGTGTGTGTGTGTGTGCGTGTGTGTGTATGTGTGTGTGTGTGTAGAGAATTTTAGTGTGGCTTCTATATTTACAGTCCATAGAGCATTATTTGCTAAGGAGAAGGTGCCTTTACCAGAGCTCCGATACCACTGTCATCACTTTTTACTGCAAAAAAACCACTTGCTTAATCTCTAATTAAAAAGGGAAAAATAAACTAACATCTTAGATGATTGTTTTGAAAATTAATTGGCAAATTGAAGGCCAAAGGGAGAAATTGGAGATTAATATAATCTTTTTCCTCTCTTCTGATTATTAAACCACCATAGCTGTGATTTTCAGGAATCTCCTGTAATGTACTTACTGCTGAATTATTAATATGTTTAATAATATGAAACATATGATAGAGAAATAGATCAGCCAGCAAGCACAAAAAACTAGTGATAAGATCGAGCTTTTGAGCAGGGTTGCCACATCTTTTAGGAATGCAATTCCTTCATATGAATTTCAAATTTCATGGCTTTCCTTGTGTGATTAAATGGCAAGAAAGTACTGTAGAAACAAAAATTCCTGTTCAGCCAAGAAGAAAGTGCTTATGTTCCCATCCTCATGTGGCAAATTTCCATTCCATAAAGAGTCTTTGTTAGAATGCTTTCATTTAATATACTTTAGCACATCATCCTTCCCTGTTGGAGACAGGAAAAAAGAAATTTGTTTGAATATTATCTCACGTAAGTTAGTGTGTACCGGCATGATTTGTATAATTACAGAAGTTTGTAATAAATATAAGTAGGGATCATGTCACAACTATAAAATATAATTAAAATCACATAAGACTAGAAGTCACAGAATTTTGTGCATGAAAACATACATTAGATTAGTTGCAGAATTTCTATTTTGAGACAGACTTTATATTAAAGTATAAAGCACTTTACTAAGGGTTGAAACATTTTATTGAAAAATATATATTTCTTAGAGATATTTTGCTTCATATCTTAAGAAGAAAAATCGTCTCAAAGTAATTATTTTTTAAAATTTTTTCCCGTTTCCATGTGATTAACCTCCAAATTAGAAATCCAGATATTTAATTCAAATTAGCCAAAAATATTTATTGAGTGTAAGAACCTTCTGCTCTCTACATTCTTCACACTAACTTTACCAAATATGATGAGTCTGAAATAATCAGTCTCTTTGTGACCTGTGTTGATATTATTTACAATGTGAGCAAAATGTTTAAAAAGTAGTATTTAGTTTAGCTTAATTGCTCTGAAGAGACAACAAATGATATAATCAAAGGCTAAAACTGAGTAGATTTAAAAGTTAGAATTCAGGAAATGTTTTTGACCACACTGGTTACTAACCATTATTAATCTTAACTGGAACATTGAGAATAACCATAAGCCTAAGTGTAAGTAGATTCTAAAATTTATAGCAATACTCTAGTTCACATTCATTCTAATTCTTACCTGGCTTAATATGAAATTTACCTTCAGGGGCTGGGAAGGTGGCTCAGTGGTAGAGCACTTGCCTTGCATGCTCGAGGCCCTGGGTTCGATTCCACAGCACCACATAAGCAAAAAGAAAAAAGCCGGAAGTGGTGCTGTGGCTCAAGTGGTAGAGTGCTAGCCTTGAGCTGAAGAGCTAAGGGACAGCACCCAGGCCCAGAGTTCAGACCCCACGACCGGACCCTCCCCTCCCCAAAAAAGAAATTTACCTTCAATTTGACCCTCAGTTTTTCTCTTACACTCTTACCCTAACCATGGCTAGAATCCTAACCATAACCTTGACACTAATGGTATCTCAAATCTAAAATTTATGAAAAATGCTTGTTTGTCTCATCCTAACTGAAATTCCACTTGTAATTCTTGAAATAAATTTCAGGTTTTCCTAAACCCTATAGAATTTCTCACTCTTAACTTTGAACCTATCTTGTTCCATAAGAGGAATCATTATACCCATTGATCTCAAATCCTAATATTATGAAATACATTGTATTTCCATTATCCCAGCTATTCCTGAATTCCTAGAACTTAAAATAAGTTCAGATTTATTTAACATTTAACCCATTCCTTATTTTTTCTTTTTGTTGTGCGTGCAGATTGGTTTCTGGGCCTGGGCCGGATCCCTGAGCACTAGGCAAGGGCAAGATCCCTGAGTTCTTTAGCTCAAGGTGTGCAATTTACCACTTGAGCCACAGCACCACTTTCAGGTTTTCTGGTGGTTAATTGGACATAAGAGTCTCACAGACTTTCTTGCCAGGGCTGGCTTTTAACTGCAGTCCTCAGAAATCAGATTCCTGAGCAGCTCTGATAATAGGTGCAAGCCACTAGTTTAACCAAATTCTTTACTCTTTCCTCAACCCCCTTTAACCAGAAACCTAATCCTAATCACAATCTGAGTTAACACCAAATGGTTAATGTAAGGAAAATTGTCTGGATTCTATTCAATCACACATTTTATTGCTTCTGCTTCTTAGTGAAAAACTAAATTTTACCCTAATCCTATCCTTCGCTAACCCTAACAAGAACTAAAACAGCAATTCACAATTTAAACCAAATAATATCTGAATGTTAAAAGCAACACAGACGTTGGTTTTCATTCATTCTAACTTTGATATCATTCATTCCCTTACGACCCAGTCATACCACTTCTAGGCATCTACCCTGAACAACAGGAACCAATATACAAGGACACGTGCACCTCCATGTTTATTGCAGCACTGTTCGCAATAGCTAGGATATGGAAACAACCTAGATGCCCCACCACAGATGAATGGATCCAAAAATTGTGGTATCTATACACAATGGAATATTATGCAGCCATTAGAAATGACAAAATAATGGCATTTGCAGGGAAATGGATGGAGCTAGAAGGAATCATGTTGAGCGAGTTAAGCCAAGAACGAAGAGACAAACGGTACATGGTCTCCCTGATAAGTGGATGCTAAATCCATAAGGTTAGGTGATACGACAAAACTAACAGGACTTAAGAAACAAAGAACTCCCACTCATCTGGTTGAACCACTACTAAATATCCCCATGCTGCTGATCACAAATATGGTATATAACATGTGAACACTGTTATATATTACAGACTGTGGTAGACAATTTGCTCCAGGGAAGTTAGAATGAACTTGTGACTTTGAAATTATGTAATCATTTAATCACAATCAAAAAAAAAAAGAACCTCGGGGAAGGGAGGGAGGGAGGGGATGGTAGGGGGAAAACAATGGAGGGGGTAACAATGTTCAAGAGGAAGTGTACTCATTACCTCACTCATGTAACTGTAACCCTCTGTATAGTAGCTTTACAATAAAAAAAAAAAAAAAAACTTTCTGAGCCGGGCACTGGTGGCTCCCGCCTGTCATCCTAGCTACTCAGCAGGCTGAGATCTGAAGACCGCCAGCCCGGGCAGGATTGTCCACGAGACTCTCATCTCCAATAAACCACGAGAAAACCAGAGGTGGCACTGTGGCTCAAGCGGTAGAGCGCTGGCCTCGAGCTGAAGAGCGTAGGGACAGCGCCCAGGCCCAGAGTTCAAGCCCCATGACCGAACAAAAAAAAGGTGTTTTTTTTTTTTTTTTTAATGGACTTGAATGACTTGTGCGTGGACCCCGTTCCCCAAACTCCCCATGCGCGGGAGGTGCTGTGTTCAGGCTGATCCCGAACCCGCTGCAGGCTGGGGCAGAGGCCAGGCCCTGGCAACCCCACACCTCCTTCCAGCCTGGGGGCCGCCAGCCGGGTCCCCCAGGCTTGGTCAGGCTTCTCTCACTGGAGCTGCGAGTCCAGGCACCTATAGGCCAGGAGGGGCCCTGGGAGACCGGGGTGAAGGTCAGGGTGGTCAAGGATGTCTGGGAGGATGGAGAGGACGGAGAGGATGGGGAGGATGGGGAAGACATCCAGATGGACCGGCCCAGAGCCTCGCCCCCTCTGGGCAGGCCCTAGCTCGGTGCTGGCCAATAAGAACACAGGGAGAGCTGCCACGCACTGCATATACAGGCTGCCTGGAACCCATGGAGCTGGAGACTCACCAAGTGTTCAAGGCCAGCCTGGCTACATTGTAAAACTAAGGGAATGGAACAAGGAAGGTGAGCAAATCCAGTCATTGCATTCCGTGTACACTATGTTAAACAATGAATTACGGGGCTGGGAAATGTGGCTCAGTAGTGGAGAGCTTGCCTCACATGCATGAAGTTCTGGGTACGAGTCCTGCAGTACCACATATACAGAAAAAGCTGGAAGTGGTGCTCTGTTTCAAGTGGCAGAGTGTTAGCAAAAGAAGCCCAGGGACAGAGCCAGGCCCTGAGTTCAAGCCCCAGGACTGGCACACACACACAAAAATCACAAGCAGGCATGAGTGGCTCATGCCTGTAATCCTAGATGCTCAAGAGGCTAAGATTTGAGGATTGTGGTTTGAGGATTGTTGGCCTGGGCAGGAAAATCCATGAAATTCTTTTTATGTCCATCATGGGGCTTGAACTCAGGGCCTGGGTGCTGTCCTGAGCTCTTTCACTCAAGCCTGGCACTCTACCACTTAAGCCACCAGGGCCACTTCTGGTTTTCTGGTGGTTTATTAGAGATAAGTGTCACAGACTTTTCTGCCTATGGCTGGCTTCAAACCGCAATTCTCAGATCTCAGCCTCCTGAGTAGCTAGGATTACAGGTGTGAGCCTCCTATACCCAGCCCCATGAGATTCTAATTTCCAATTAACCACCAAAAATCTGGAAATGGCACTGTGACTCAAGTGGTAGAGCATTACATAATATCTCAGGGACAGCACCCAGGCTCTGAGTTCAAACCCTAGGTCAGGGACCAAAATATTAAAATTTAAAAGTGAAGAAAATTAGAGTTAGATATGTTACTTTTTGGGAAATGATGTAGCATATACAAAAGGCCCAGGTCTTAATATTTGGTCTGCACTGAAAAAAAATGTTTATATATATTATATGTGTGTGTGTGTGTGTGTGTGTGTGTGTGTGTGTATACCTATACAAACATGCAATTTAAACTGAGCATGAATCTGATACATTCGGCAAAATCCAGACTGGGAAATTTGAAAGGACATAAAAGTGTATTTCTTTAACAAACCAAGAACATTGGGAATGAGCAGAGTATAGACAGGCCTCCAGATGAAGAGACATAAATGGTTGCAGTGTGCAGACTTTCCTGGTTTGCGAAGATTACATGATATAACCCAGGCAGACATCTCATTTGGGGAACTTGCAGAGTAGTTCGCAATGATTATTTGGCAGAAAGAAACTCTTCTGTATTTTTTTTTTTGTCAGTCTTGGAGCTTGAACTCTGGGCCTGGGCGCTGTCCCTCAGCTCTTCAGCTCAAGGCGAGTGCTCTACCACTTGAGCCACAGCACCACTTCCGGTTTTCTGGTGGTTTATTGGAGATAAGAGTTTCACAGACTTTCCTGCCCGGGCTGGCTTTGAACTGTGATCCTCAGATCTCAGCCTCCTGAGTAGCTAGGATTACAGGCATGAGCCACCGGCACCGGCTACTCTTCTGTATTTTTACCTCTTCAAGATGCAGATACCATGTAGTGAAGAATGAAAGTATAAATAAATGAAACATTATAAATTATATAATGAAATAATATAAAAAAAATAAAAATAAAAAAAAATTAAAATACATTGCATTTTTACACAATACCTTACATCTTTTTCTCATCCAAACCCTATCTCTACTTGGAACACCTTGTTGAATCCTAAACCTACAGATTACTGAATCAAAATGTTAATAGCAAGCCTCTATTTCACATTTATCCCAACTCTTGCTAGGTATGTAGGTCTAAATTTTACTTGCATTTTGAACCTAAAGTTTTTAAAGTGTTTTCCTATTTCCTGTCAGGTTTTATTTGACATTTTTTAAAATTTTAGTTATTGTAAAAGAGGCTGACAGAGGGATTATGGTTATATGTGTAAAGTAATGAGTACACTTCTTGTTGAACATTGTTACTCTCTTCTTTGTTGTTCTCCCACGATAACTTCCCTCTCCCACCTCTCTCACTCCTCTTTCTCAATGGTGTAAAGTTCATTTTCAATATAGTGTGTTGAGTATCATTGTTGCAATGGGTCATCTTGTGTTGAACTTAAATTTTCTTTTTCCCTAACCCTAATTCTAATTCTGTCTGGTATCCTAACCCTAACCATAATAATAACAATAGCCCAATTCAGAAGATAAGAAAAAATATTAAAGTTTTTATTCATCCTGTTGATTCACTGTACATATTGAATTAAGTTGCAGTTCACCTTAAATCTTCCAAATTAGATTATATGTACATATTTAAAGATGTAATTTTATGTGAAAAACAGAAATCTTTGGAGGAAGGAGTAATGAAAAGGAAATAGAGGGAGTATAATCAAATGCTTTAAATATATTTTGGAAAGAGCATAAAGAAACTGCCACTTCTGATAATTAATAACCATTAACAAAATAACTAAAAATTAATAAGTAAATAACACACTGCCATCTAGTGTTCTTTAAGAGAGCCATAATATGTCTTGTGAATAAAATACTTGTGTGAAATAAACTTTGTTCATGCATAATTCATATTGGCATTGGCCAATTATTTAACTTAATCAATAAAAATATATCAAATAAAATTCCATGATAAAAATATAAATCAGTTAGTAATTGTTTGAGAGAAAGTAGTCATGTGCTGCTGAGAAAAACCTGTATTCTTATGCTGCTGGGTGAAATATTTGGTAGATGTCTCTTAAATCTAGTTGATCTATGCAGCTGTTTAGATCTGCGGTTTCTCTGTTGAGTTTTTGCCGAGTTGATCTATCTAGTGGGGAGAGTGGTGTGTTAAAATCCCCAACAATTAATGTCTTTGGATCTATGTGGGATTTGAAGGAAAGTAGTGTTTCTTGGATAAATTTGGGTGCTCCATTGTTTGGCGAATAGATATTTAGAATTGTAATATCCTCCTGAAGGAGAGATGCCTTAATTAGTATGTAGCGTTATCTCTTCTCACCAATTTTAATCTGAAGCCTATTTTATCTGATATTAGGATTGCAACTCCCGTCTGTTTTGGGGGGCCGTTTGCTTGGTAGATTTTGCTCCAGCCTTTAACATTGAAAATGTGTTTGTTTTTACGGGCAAGTTGTGACTCCTGAAGGCAGCAGATAGAAGGATTTTGTTTTTAAATCCAACTAGACAGTCTATGATGCTTAATTGGAGAGTTAAGTCCGTTAATGTTAAGAGATAGGACTGAGAGGTATTTGGGAGTTCCTGCCATTTTATCCACCTTCTTGGGGGCTGCAAAAACTGGATTCTTCCTATGTTTCTTGGATTCTCAGTTTGGGTGCAGTTTCTTGGCCTTTATTGTGGTCTTGTTGGTTTTCTATGTGTAGGACGTCTTTAAGAATCTTTAGTAGGGCTGCTTTGGTGGAGATGTATTGTTTCAATTTTTCTTTGCTATGGAAGGTTTTTATTTGGCCTTCAGTTATGAAGGAGAGTTTAGCTGGGTACAGTATTCTTGGTTGATAGTTGTTTGTTTTTACGGCTTGGCATACATCATTCCAGCCTCTTCTTGCTCTGATTGTCTCTGCTGAAAAATCTGAGGTGATTCTAATTGGTTTCCCTTTATAGGTGATTACCCTTTTCTCCTTGACAGCTTTAAGGATCTTTTCCATGGTCTGAGTTGATCCTGTGTGGATTATAATGTGACGGTGGGAGTTCTAAAAGCTTCTTGTATCTGAATAGGCCTATCTTTTTGCATGTTTGGGACATTTTCTGCTAGGATCCTGTTAAACAAATTTCCTAGACCATTACCTTCTGGTTCTAGGTGCACTTCTACACACATTATCCTTAGATTAGGCCTTCTGATGGTGTCTTCCAAGTGTTGGATAGATCTATCGTATTTCTTGGACTTGTTTTGGATGCTTGTATGTTCTTTCTCTATAATATCTAGGCTGTCTTCAATCCCCCAGATTTGATCTTCTGCATGGTCTACCCTGCTGTCAAGACTTTCCTCTTTGTTTCTTACTTCTTTTCCTTCTATTTGGTCAGCTAAGAAAAGGCCAGGACCATATGGTTTTACAGCAGAATTCTTCAAGGCCATCAAAGCAGAACTCACACCAATACTCCTAAAATCTTCAATGAAATTGAAAGAGAAAGTTCACTACTGAACACATTCTATGAAACCATCAAAACCCTCATCCCAAAACCAGGCCCAGACTCATCAAAGAAAGAGAACTATAGACCCATTTCTTTGGTAAACATTGATGCAAAACTTCTCAACAAAATTTTGGCCAATCGACTTCAACAATTGATCCAAAAAATCATACACCAAGATCAAACATGATTCATTTCAGTGATGCAAAGCTGGGTCAATATATGCAAGTCAATTAATATTATTCATCATATCAACAGGAGCAAGGATAAGAACCACATGGTTATCTCAATAGATGCAGAAAAAGCATTCGACAAGATCCAACACCCCTTTATGATGAAGGTTTTGGAAAAATTAGGAATCCATGGAACATTCCTCAATACAATAAAGGCTGTATATGACAAACCTACAGCCAGCATTATACTTAATGGTGAAAAACTAAAGCCATTTCCTCTTAATTCAGGAACGATACAAGGATGTCCACTCTCTCCACTTCTCTTCAATCTAGTAATAGAATACCTAGCTACAGCAATAAGACAAGAAGCAAACATAAAGGGGATCCAAATAGGGAAAAAAATAAAACTCTCCCTTTTTGCAGATGACATGATCTTATATTTAAATAATCCCATAGACTCCACTCCCAAATTACTCACGGTAATTCAAAACTTTGGCAAAGTAGCAGGGTATAAAATTGACCCTCAAAAATCGATGGCTTTTCTGTATGCCAAAAATGAGAAAAGTGTGGCTGAAATTAGAAAAGTAACTCCATTTGTACTAGCCCCTCAAAAAATAAAATACCTAGGAATCGACTTAACCACAGAAGTGAAGGACTTCTATGATGAAAACTTTAAAAACTTGAAAAAGGCAATCAAAACAGAACTTAGAAAATGGCAAAACCTCCCATGCTCCTGGATTGGAAAGATAAACATCGTGAAAATGGCAATACTTCCTAAGGCTATCTACAAATTCAATGCGATACCTATCAAAATTCCAACTTCATTCTTCAAGGAAATAGAAGAGGCAATTCAAAAATTCATATGGAACAATAAAAGACCCTGAGTAGAAAAACGCTCCTCAACGGAAAGAACACTGCTGGTGGAATATCAGTACCAAATTTCAAACTCTACTATGAGGCCATAGTAATCAATACAGCTTGGTATTGGCATAAGAACAGACCTCACGACCAATGGAATAGAATTGAAAACCGAGAAATGAACCTACAGACCTATAGCCAACTAATCTTTGATAAGGGAGCTAAAATAAGAGAATGGAAGAAAGATAGCCTCTTCAGTAAATGGTGCTGGAAAAATTGGTTAACTACGTGTAGAAAACGAAAGCTAGATCCTTATATATCACCCTGCTCCAGAATCAACTCCAAATGGATCAAAGACCTCGGAGTCAAAGCAGACATTCTGAAAACATTAAAGGTTGGAGTAGGAGAAACCCTTGGTCTCTTTGGCACAGGCCGAAATTTTCTTAATAGAGACCCAGAAACATAACAAATCAAAGAAAGGTTGGACAAATAGAATTGCATGAAGTTGCAGAGCTTCTGCATGGCAAAGGACATAGCTAACAAGATGAACAGAAAGCCCATAGATTGGGAGATGATCTTCACTAGCCATACAACGGACAAGGGTCTCATATCTAAAATATACTTGGAACTCAAGAAATTAAATTCCTCAACAACAAATCCTCAAAGAAACAACTGCCCAATAAATAAGTGGGCTAAAGACTTGAAGAGAAACTTCTCTGTAGAAGAAAGAAGGATAGCCAATAAACACATGAAGAAATGCTCAACGTCCCTAGCCATAAAAGAAATGCAAATCAAAACAACATTAAGATACCACCTCACCCCAGTTAGAATGGCTATAATCAAGAACTCTAACAACAACAGAAGCTGGAGGGGATATGGACAGAAGGCAACCTTACTTCATTGTTAGTGGGAGTGTAAACTTGTTCAACCACTTTGAAAAGCAGTATGGAGGTTCCTGAAAAGATTTCACATAGAACTTCCCTATGACCCCGCAATCCCACTTTTGGGCATTTACCCAAATGTTTACAAACAAGACCACACTAAAGCTACCAGCACAACCATGTTTATTGCAGTATTATTTACCATAGCTAAGATATGGAACCAACCCAGATGCCCCTCAGTAGATGAATGGATCAAGAAAATGTGGTATATATACACAATGGAATTCTATGCCTCCATCAGAAAGAATGACACTTCCCCATTTGTTAGGAAATGGAAAGGCTTGGAAAAAATTATATTACGTGAAGTAAGCCAAACCCAAAGAAACATAGGTCCCATGGTTTCCCTTATTTGCAATATCTAGTATATGTATGAGTAAAGCAGAAAAGGTCCGATAATGTGATGTTAGGAAAAAGAACCCTTAGATATGTATTTAAATGTTTTTTCTTTCATGCATTTGTTTCTAACGTGTTTGTAAGCTTATTTCTTTGTTGCTTTGTATGTCCCTCCCCCACAGTATAACCCCTGCTTTCAGTATATTTGATGTCGGTATAATTTGTGGAGGAGATGGGGAAAAACAATTCGTTTAAGGATACAGGTGGACCCGTTGCAACTATGAGAAGTACAAGTTGTCATGTCGAAAACGAACTCTACAACTTTAGTGCAGGGGCGGGGGATTGGTTGGGGGGGAAGGCTGTGAAGGGATGTGAAGGGTAAACAAAGGAGGAGGCTTTAATGCTTGATAAGAAATGTACTCATTATCTTGCCCATGTATTTGTAACCCCTCTGTAGATTACGTTCACAAAAAATAAAAATTAAAATTAAAAAAAAGAAAAAGTAGTCATGACTTTTAATAAACTAAATTTCTAGTTCCCTACAAAGCAATGATTTAGGTTTACTAATCTAGTATTTCTAGTAAGTGTAGAGAACATGATTGGCATAAAAATCAGCTAAATGTACATCTTCTTTCTTGAATGGGTGATGTTTGAAACATTTTCTTTTATTCAAATGAATGCTTATATTTACTTTTCAAAATAAATGCAATTTTATCTCCTTTTATCTCCCTGCAATTAAATGTATTACTATATTCAGGTACTTAAAAGCTAAATTTTCTATGTTTGTTATGTAACCCTACATATTCAGAATGACATGGTTTTTCTATTCGTAAATGTCTAACCTCTGGAATTTTTGCATCAGTAACATAAATTATCTAATAAAGTTGTTGTGAAGGCTCCAGTAAACAGTGTGGTCAAAAATATTTCCTGAATTGTAAATTTTAAATCTAATCTTTTTTTGGTTTTGATTATGTCATTCATTGTCTCTTCAAAGCAATTAAACTAAAATAAATACTACTTTTTAAACCTTTAACTCACATTGTAAATAATATTAACATACTTCACACAGAGTCTAATTATTACAAACTCATCATATTTGATGATCTTCATGTGAAGATTATGGAGAGTAGAAGGTCCTTATACTCAATAATATTTTTGTTTAAATTAAATCAAATCATTTATCTGGATTTCTAATTTGGAGATTAATCACATGGAAACAGGAAAATAATAAGAAAAATGATTACTTTGGGAGCATTTTCTTCTTAAAATTATGCAGCAAAAATATCTTAAATATATATTAAATATATTATATGTGTTAAATATATTAAAATATATTTTTAATAAGATGTTTCAATCCTTAGGTAAAGTGCATTATTCTTTAATATAAAGTTTATCTCAAAATAGAAATTCGGCAACTAATCTAATATACGTTTTCATGAACAAAATGCTGTGACTTCTAGTTTTGTTATATAATTTTAATTATATTTTTAGTTGTGACATGATTCCTATTTACACTTAATACTAACTTCTGTAAGCATACAAATCATGCCTGTACACACTAACTTATGTAAGATAATATTCAAAAAAAATCATCTTTTTCCTGTCTCCAAAAGGGAAGGGTGAGGGGCTGAAATAAAATAAAAGCATTCTAAAAGAGATTCTTTATGAAATGGAAATTTGTAACGTGAGGATGGGATCATGAGCTCGTTCTACTTGGCTAACAGGAATTCTCATTTCTACAGTAATTTCTAACCAATTAGTCACACACGGTAATCCACAAAATTTGAAGTTCATATGAAGGAATTACATTCCTAAAAGATGTGACAACCCTGCTCAAAAGTTCAGTCTCATCACTAGTTCTTTGTATTTGCTGGCTGATCTAATTCTCTATCATATATTTCATGTTATTAAGCATATTAGTAATTCAGCTGTAAGTACATAGTAGGAGACTCCTGAAATCACAGTTATTGCTGGGTAATATGCAAGAGAGAGGAAAAAGATTATATTAATCTCCAATTCCTCCCTTTGGCCTTCAATATACCAATTAATTCTCAAAGCAATCATTTAAGATGTTAGTTTATTTTTCTCTTTTTAAGTACAGATTAAGCAAGTGTTTTTCTCAGTAAAAAGGGATGAATGGTATCAGAGCTCTGATATGAGCACCTTCTCTTTAACAAGTAATGCTCTATGAGCTATAAATATGGAAGCCACACTAAAATTTACTCTCTACACACACAGACACAGACACAGACACACACAGACACACCACACACAAACACACACACACCCAGCTGCCACCAAGACACATCAGAGATCAGTTCAGTTCCTTTGTAAAGATACTTGATTGATGTTTGTTCCATTGGTTTTTCTTTTCTTGAAGATCTTGCCTGGACCTAAACGTTTCTCTGAAATCAAGTCCTTTGCTCTTAGTATACTGTTTCTATATATTCATAGTTTGTTCCTGGCTGCTTCAGGCCAATTAACAGTATCCTGAATACAGTACCTTCAATCTTGACATTCAAGTCAAACTCCATGAATTCATCCTACTATTCCAAAATACTAAAATTTATTGGGTCTACAAACCAAAATATACCCACCTTGTTATATTATTAAGAATTGACATCATGAAAGTAGAAGAATATTGATCAGGAAATGAGGTAAGAGAACAGGAGTGTGAGGGAAAACGTAGAACACTGGATGTGTTTTAGAGATACAGAATCATCTTCTGTAGACTCATTTATTGTAAACTTGTGATCTTAGAGTGAAGTTTCAATCTACATATACAGTTTTCCAGTTGCTTTGCTTACTTGTCACTTCTGATCACAAATTCTCTTATGAATTGCTATAGTATCTTCGAATGCAAATATTTATCATCTTAAGGAAAGACAGTCTGTTTCTACATGTGTCTTTCTATGTGAAAAATTATTATTTTTTGTTTCTCTACTGAAAAAATGTATTCCTGGAAACAGGATATTGACAACAAATCTGGTGGTAATTTTCACTTTTTAAGTTTGAAATGTAATATAAACTTTGTTGTGACTAGTCATTTTTTAAAAAAATCAGTGATATTCGTGAACACTAAGATTTTTGGTGCCTTTAAGTAAATTGAGACTTGATGTGGTATGGTAGTTCTTGTTTCTAATTGACTCAACAATTAGATGATTCATGTATAAACATGTGCATTGCACTGTTTTATTTTTATTTTTTATTTTTAAGTTTAAGTTTTATTTTTTGTGAACATACTGTACAGAGGGGTTACAATTACATGGGCAAGATAATGAGTATATTTCTTATCAAGCATTGCAACCTACTCCTTTGTTTACCCTTCACATCCCTTCCCAGACTCCCCCCTCGCCCCCCACCCAATTCTCTCCCTACCTCCCGCACCAAAGTTGTAAAGTTTGTTTTCGACATGACAACTTGTACTTCTCATTGTTGCAACGGGTCCACCTGTATCCTTAAACGACTTGTTTTTCCCCATCTCTTCCACAAATTTTATTTTTATTTTTATATATAAAATAGTCCCCAAGGATTTATTTTAAAGTGATAAGGGGGGGGGCTAGTATTCATGTTCCATACTTTATATTTATTTCAGTAAAAGTACTGGAAATACATGATGTTTAATGGAGCAATATAAAAGGTGAGAACATATTTCTAAAGAGAATGATTGATTAAAACAGAAAAGGATAAAATTGTCAGGTTTTTTGCTTGAGACTGCATAAATTTCATATCAATGTAGCTTAAGACGAGACTCAGAGGAAAATTCATATTAGTACTACTTTTCTGCTTGATTCAAACCTATACTAGTTATTGCAATAAGGGAAATGGTATTTCACAATAAAAAATCTATAAGGAAAAAATATTACTGAGATTTATATCACATCAAAAGCAGTATAGTTATTTTAAGGAATTGGTCATTCAAAGCCCTAGATACTTAATGGATGAAGAATAGAATTGAAAATAGCAGAGAAAAACAATTCAACATGCAGATATTATGATTTTATATTAATATGAAAGACATGGAGCTTTTGCCTTTCTGAAGAAGATAGTTTAGCCAGTAATATTAATGAATGTAAGGCATCAGTTGTAATGAGTCTAAAGTCTTTTCCTCCAAGATATCCAAGAGTACTATATTCATCCTCTGAAGAGTAAAGACGTAATTATATTAATTAGCTCTGCTTAATATTAATTTACTTGTAGTAAATAGGTTAAAGTGTCTGCTATCTTTCTTTCCATGTAATAACATACATTTAATATTATTACTGTCTCTTCATACAAGCCTGAAATCACTATATCAAATTAACATAAACAAAAAACAAAAATAACCTGATACCACCATCACAAATCCTAAATTATGTGGAAAAAATCAACAATGAATAAAATAAATCTGAGGACGAGGAAAATCAATGGCACAATAACAACAGAAAATTACCTTAGCTCTCTCTAATGAAACAGATCTTTAGAGTCCTACAGGGTACTCCACTTCTAGAGGGTCACACCAAGTCAACTATAATTACTTATAGATATACAATTCAAAAGAAGATTTTATATGTCTTCTAAGCAAACAGAAATCTTTGAAAAGGTGCCCAGCCAGGCAGGTGCCTGCTGTGAAGGTGGTGGCCAACATATTCAAAATACAGCTGCAGTGTGGAAATAAAAGGTCCACATGGGAAAAAAGGAGGAACAGAAGTGTACAACGGAGACAGCCAAATCCATACTCAGAGACAATTGAAGATATCGCTGTACAACCCGAACTGTAACTGGAACCACAAGTATTAACATCACAACATCTTCCCACAATTGATTTCCACTCCTACACTTAATGGTCTAAACAAAAACCTAATTCCAGAAAAACAAATCAAAACAGAAGATCAAACCAACACCTAGCAATTCAACCAAGAACATAAAGAGTCACCTATTAAGATCATAGATGCCCCAAAAGAAATCCCCCAAGTGAACAAAACTAATCAGAAAAATACAAGAAAAAGATGTCAAAGTATTATAATTCACACAGTAAATAACCACGCATTAGAACAGACAATTAAGGACGTAAAAGACAGTTTTCAAAATTCATTACAAATACTGCTGAAAAATGTGATTAATGAAAAGATACAAAACCTCTACAAGGAAATTTGTGAACAAGATAAGACCAACTATAGATTAGCAAAATAACTCATGGAGACTACAAACAGAAATAAATTCTGAAAATGCAAGGGAATCCAAGGAAAAAATGGATGCCTAGTTAAAAGATATAAGAGAAGACACAGCTATAAAAACAACCCTTCCAACCGCGCTCCCCCCAGCCCAAAGAAAAGATGTAAGGAAAGTCCATACCAGACCTAAAACAAAGCTTTAATAAAGAGATAGAAGCCATAAAAAATGACCAATTAGAAGACAGGAAAATCAAAAACAAAGTAGAATATCTCCACAGCAAATAGATGACATAGAAGATAATCTCAGGGGTCAAAGACCAAATAGGTCTAATAGGAAAGAGGAAGTAATAATTTAGAACAAATCCAAAGAATAAGAAATGATCTTGCCAGAACTTCAAGACTGAGAAGATCAAATTTAGGGAAGATTGGTATCAAGAAGAACAGGACACTAAATTGATGGGAAACATATTACAGAATTCTAGCAAAGAACATTGCAAACATCCAAAGAGATAGATTCATTCAGGGAAGAGAAGCCTTTAGAACACCAAGCAGAGAATTCTAGAAAAGAACAACCCACCACCACATCGTAATCCATTAGAGGATCATTAGAAATCAAGGAAAGGATTCTTAAAGCTGCCAAAGAGAAAAGATTGATTATTTATAAAGGATATGCACTCAGAATAACTACAGATTTCTTAGCTGATACGGTAAAAAAAGAAGAGGCCAGCATGATATATAACAAACATTAAGGGCAAACAACTATGAACCATGAATATGGTCCCAAGCCAAATATTCCTTTACAATTAAAGGATATATAAAAATATTTCATGACAAAGAAAACTAGAAACAATGTATCTCCACCAAATCAGCAGGATGGAAGTTAATCAAAGATATCCTCCACAGAAAAGATCAAGAAGAACAGGACGTGTTTATATGACATGCTTCCTACCAGAGAACAAGTTAAATATATTGAGTAGATGATTCACAGCTCCTAAGAGCTCCTAAGAGGACTCACCCAAACAGATAAAAGTAGAGAAAAAAAAATGAGACCACACATAAATTAGCAAAATTGAGACTGTTATATGAGAGTACTTGAAAACCATATGCCAATCAACTGGAGAATCCTGGAGAAATTTATGCTTTCCTGTACTCTAACTGAACCAAGAAGTGATACATAAGAAGTAATGAAAATGAAATTTCAATAAACAATTTCTCATAACAGAAAAATGTAGGACTCAATGGATTTACCATGAAATTAAGGCTTGCAAAGAACTTACAATACTCAGATATATATCTTCTTTGGAATAGAAAGGGAAATGGAATTATCAAACATATTCTATGAAGCTGGAATTAGACTCTTCCCCAAATCAGATAAGGACTCATCAAAGAAAGAGAACTATGAACCCAACTCTTTGATAAACATTGCTAGAGAACTTCTCAATAAAATTCTCACCAACCAATTTCACAACTAACAAAAAATTGTATGCTATGATCAAACAGTATTCATCCTAGGATACAAATGGATTCAATATACTTGTCAATAAACATAACAGACACCATCAGCAGAAGCAGGGAAAAGAACCACATGATCGTCTATATTGATGTAGAAATAGCTTTTAAAATTATCCAATACCCCTTTATGATTAAAAGGTCTGAGAAGCTAGGAACACATGGAATTTTCCTCAGTATAATAGAGTGTGTATATGACTAAGAGATAATAAGCACGCACCTAACAGTGGAGGCATGAAGACATTAAAATCAGGAATGAGAAAAAGATGTCCACTCTCTCTACTACTGTTCAATATAGTACTGGATTTTCTAGCAAGGGCAATAGGCAAGAGCAAAACAAAAAGACGATACAAATAGGGAAGAAGTAAACTTATCCCTTTTCACAGATGAAATGATCCTGTATTTAAAGGACCCTATAGATTCTCAGTCAAGTTAGTAAAGGTGATGCTAACCTTCAGCAATGAAGCAGGGTATAAAACCCACAAGAATCAGTAGTTTTTCTGTGTTACCAACAATTAGAAGATCCAGGCTGAAATCCAAAAAACAACCACATATGTATTAGCCTCAAAATCAAATCAAATTTAAGCAAAACAAAACAACAACAAAACTAGGAATTAATTAATTTAACTAAAAATGTGAAGGACCTCTACTGTGAAAACTTTAAAAATCTAAAAACGAAAAATTGAGGGAGATTCAAGGAAATGGAAAATATTTCAATGCTCCTGGTTGGAAGAATTAACATTGTGAAAATTGCAATACTGCCCCCAAACAATTGGCAATGCAATACCCATCAAAATCCCAACAATATTCTTCAATGCAGTGGAGAAATAATCCAAATTTAATATGGAATTGCAAAATTTCATTTGATACAGAAGGCTTAGAAATGAACTCATGGGCATATAGTCATGTTACACACACACACAATGGAACTCTATTCACCCATCAGAAAGGATGACTTTTCACCAGTCTTAAGGACAATGAAAGGCTTGGGAAAATTATAATAAGAAAAAGGAATGCACACTCAGAGCAATATAGGTTTCATAGATTCATTCATTTATGGTAGCTCAAAAGTGCCTATATATCTACAAGTAAACAAGATAGATTCTACCTCGTCCCAGTTAAATGGCCATTATCAAGAAAATTAACAATAGCAAATGCTGACGTAGATGTAGCCAAATGGGAACTCTATTACATTGTTGGTGGGAAATTGCACATGTTCAACCACTCTGGAATGCAGTATGCAGATTCCTCAATATTCTAAACATAGATCTCCCTTAAGACCCAGTAATTACCCACATGGACAGTAATCCAATAAATAAAAAACTAACTCACATTAAATATACCAGCAAAACCATGTTCAGTGCCCAGAACCAGAGTTCAGGGACTGGAAAAAAAGTTACCACTGCTGGTATTTGTTTCCACAAATATGAACCTTTTGACAAAAGATACCTAATCATTCTATTTTCAGCAGCTAGGACAAGTGGACCCATTGCAACAATGAGATATACAAGATGTTAAGTAGAAAAACAAAATTTACAAATTTGGCTCCGGGTGGGGGGGAGGGTCAGGAGGGGGAGATGGGAAGGGATAGTAAGGGGAAACAAAGGAGGAGGTAATAATGCTTAATAAGAAATGTACTCATTACCTTACCTATGTAATTGTAACCCCTCTGTATGGTATTTTCCCAAAAATCACCTTAAAACATACTAAGGATATTTGTAAAGTATATAATGAAGGAAGAATTTTCATCCTTTACAAAAATCTATGCTAAACTATTGATACTTTACTTTTCCTTAAACAAGTTTTATTTAGTTTAATATTTGCCATGCCAAGGTTCTCTATATTGTACTGGAGATTTAATTTTTCATGTATGTATTTGTATGTATATGTATATTTACCTGTATCTGTATATGTATCTATCTATGTATGTTCCAATATGGATCATCAGACTTGAAACTTTGCTTTGTTTTGCTGTTCAGCAATTAACCTAGTCGGCTCATTCTGTAACAATATCTGTGCTCATTCTCATCATTCCTTTATTTCACACACCATCAGCCTTCTAAAATCAGCTTCATTTCCTGGAGAAGATTACCAATCAGTCCAACCAATATTCACCCAGAGGGTTTTAATAAAGCAAGCCTTAAGGAAGGAAATTAACGTGAAGTGACAATTAGAGAATTTCTACAGTGACCTGACATCTTTCACATTTCTGCCTTCTTCCTCATATTTAAGAAAGCATTGACTAACATTATGAATATACTTCATTTATAACTTGGGCTCAGTGTTTTTTTTCCAACCTGAAGCCTTCTTTTCCATGATTTTTGACATAAACGTTTGGGAGATTTTTTTGATTGTGATGGGTTTCCATCCAAAACAAAGCCATGTATATCAAGAAAGCCAATGTTTTCAACTCAGAGTACTAAAAAAAAAAAAAAGAGGGAGAAAATTAAGGTTAGCTATATATGTTAAGCACAGTTATAGGTAATATCAAGATATTTTGAAATTGTATACTTTTACTGAATAAAGTGGCTCAAAGCTATAATATTATCTACTTGGAAAACAGAGATTAGAGAATTCCAGTTCCAGGCAAGCCCAGACACAAAAAGAAGTTTCAGAAACTCTAACCATTTGCTGGGTGCAGTGTTTTATGCTTGTGTTAGGAGGACTACAGTTCAAGAAGGCCAAGGAATAGTGATACTACCTCAAAATAAACAATCCAATTATAATCTGCAAGGTTGGTAGTAATAGATATGCTTTTTCACAAGTACAGGGTTTTGGGTTCAATCCTACAGTACTGCTAGGAATTTAGTGTGTGCCAGGGTAAGAATTTGGCATGTCTAAGGTCAAGACTTCATACTCATTTTACAAGCTCTAAAGAAACCTGTACCTCTTTTGCTATTTTTTAAAAGTATAACCATAACTTCCATGTCCAAAACAATTTCCTATGAGATTTTCTTCTATCCATTAAGTAATACATTATGTGTTGGTTACTGTCCCACTAAAATTATGCTAGAGAACAAAACCCATTGTCTTAGAAAGTGACTGCATATGGAAACAGAATCTCAAATGTAGCAAGTAAGTTGAAGACTCCTACAAGAGAAGCAAAAGTGTTGGGTCTTCGTCTGTCCTGCAGAAGACGGACGGGTTGAGAGGAAAGGTAAGTGCACGGCTCACTCATTACCCAGCCTCCCTTAGCCACGGAGACAGACAGAGCAGGGAGTCAAATCAAGCAGGAATTTGTTTATTACCACATAGCAAGCAAAAAAAAACAATGCAGCATGAAAAGGGAAGAAAAGGAACCAACCCATCATTGTAGAGTTCACCCTATCATGCGTGGTGCTATTGATGATTTCTCCATTGCCATTGCTGATCAATGCCCAGGTTACCTGTTGAGGTTGATGTGGATTCCGTAGGGCCATTGCTGGGACTGGGAGTGTCAGGACAGGCAACAGCTGCAGTATCACCATCTGCAATTGTTAGCTAACATAAGAGTTTCTCCAGGGCTGGTTGCCATTGGGGATGGTTAGTAGTTATCTTTTTAGTTTTCCCTGTTTTAAACACAAGCCATGGCCACCAGAGCCGTATTCTTTCCTTGTTGTTTAGTTTATCCTTGAGCATCCTCGTGTATAGAGATAATGGGTAAAAACTTAAGGTTCCTGGCCGGGATCCAAATGGGGGCTGTGTCCTTTATGGGAAAAATGCATTCAAATCCCTTGCCCATGGTAACTAGTGGGTCAGGTCCGCTTCATTGTTGTTTCAGAGTGTCCTTCTACCTGACTTTCACTTGGGGCTTAGGGGTTAATTGTCCCCAGTGCTTCTGAAATCTGGATTCAGTTGCATCTTTAAAAAATTTAAAAATGTTAATGGTAAATAAAGCTATCTGTAACTGTATATGGGTGATAACTCCCCCTTTTTGTTTTAATAATTGTTCCTTAAGATATTGGTGCTTTCTTTCTATAATTGCTTGGTCTGGGTGATTATAGGGAATTCCTGTAGTATGATTAATATGCCATCTGTAAAAAAACTGACATTGCCATACAAACAAAGCAGGGTTCATTTTCGGTTTAAATTTGTGGTAATAGACCCAAGGTGGCAAAGCATTGAAGAAAATGTGTTTGTGAATGTTTAGTTTTTTTCTCCTCTATGTGCTGTGGCCCAACATGTTCATAAATAGGTATTTATAGAAACAAAAATATATTTAAGCTTACAAAAGCCTGGGAAATGAGTAACATCAGTTTGCCAGAGGATGTTGGGGTTGAGGCCTCTGGGATTTAACCCTGGTGGTTGTAAAGGGAGATCTTTTAAGAAGGGCTGGTATGTTTTGCAGGTATGTCCTATTCTTTTGAGGTCCTTTACAGGAAACTGAGGGAATTTATGTTGAAAACCTCTCCAATTGATGTGGATTAAATCATGTAAATGGGTTGCGCCTTGTAATGTTAATATTTGTGGGCCAGTAGCTGACTGGTCCGCCCAATTATTGCCCATGGATAAAAATCCAGGAAGTTTTGAATGCCCTCTCAATGTTGAATATGAATAGGGTCTCCCCATCCTTCTAATAGGCCCTTAAAGGTAACCATAAGGGGGAAAATAGGGTTTCCATCCAGCTTAATATGTTCCTGCGGAATATGAGGGAGCAAGTTAATTACATATAGGTCATCAGAATAGAAATTAAAGGGTTTTTGAATATCCTGAAGGGCCATTATTACAGTGAACATTTCTTTATATTGTGCCAACCCTTGACAAGGTTGAAATCTTTGTTGGCTGGGGGTCTTTTGTTGCTCATCAAAGGCTGCATAGGCAGAGCCTGCTTTACCTCCGTCAGTAAAAACATGAAGGGTGCCAGGAATAGGTGTAGGAGAAAATAGAGAAGGCATTTTGAGGGGAACTCACCATAACATGATGGTCCATTTGGATGGCCTGTAATGGCAGTCAATATGGCTTAGAAAGCCCTCTAGGGAGAGAGCAAGATGAGCATTAGCTCGAGTGAGCCCTCAACGTCTGTCATCCGAAAAAGAAAAACAATGGAGTGAGGATCAAGGCCATATTTCCTTTGGGCTTGGGTCCTTCCCTTGATGATAGCATCGGTAATTTGTTCTGCCTGAGAGTATAACCGAAGTGTGCCCCCTAGGGGAGTTTGAACCCACTCTAATGGCTCCCCCCTTTGAGTTAAAACTGCAGAAATCAATGTGTCGCCCACAAGCAACCAGAGGGAAATGGGCTCAAGAATAGAATACCTCTTCAAGGAAACTTCATCCATGTATTTTTGAAACTGTAAAAATATTGAACGATAGCTGCTTGTAATTGTAATAACTTCTTGGGGCGTCATGTCTTTTAGTAAGGCAAATAAGGGCACAAGACAATCTTTAGGGATGGGAACCCATGGCAACAGCTAATTGATTTCCCCTAAAAGACTTTGAAGTTGGGTTAGGGTCAGAGAGGCTGGAATATCCAGCAAAGATTTATGGGGACAGACTTAAGACAAGATAAGGTGGGATCCGAGCAGCTTAAAAGAAGGTACTTTTGAATTTTATTGAGGGCTATAGTAAAACCTCCCTTTTTTAATATGACAAGAGCCTGGGCCACAAGGCCCTCCAGGTGGGCCGGGTCTTGGTGCCCCAGAATTATATCATCCATGTAGGCATAGGCAAGGGAGATATCTGAATCCAGCACAGTTCCTAAAAGTGTGGCCAAGTATTGTTGGAAAAAGGGCGGGCTATTGTCCATTCCCTGTTGCAACACCGTCCATTTGAACCTCCAATCAGGCTGGGAAAAATTAAGAGAAGGGATGAAGAAGGCAAACTTCTCACAGTCCTCCAGATGCAGTGGGATAGAGAAAAAAACAATCTTTAACATCAATCACAACCAAGGCATATTCTGAAGGTATAGTGGGAATCCATGGCATAGCCTTTAGGAGCATTCCTACTAGGTCCATCTTTTCATTTACCTTACATAGATCTTGGAGCATGTGCCAGGCCCTGGATGCTTTTTGGATAACAAATACGGGTGTTCCAAGGACTCATAGAAGGGTGTATGTGCCCAAGGTTTATCCACCAAAAGGTGGAGGGCCACAAGTTTAGGTTTTGTCAATGGCCACTGCTCTACCCAAATAGGGATTCCCGGCTTCCACCTGATGGGAGGTATTTGGGGGCAGTGGCCTTTAGGATTGGGGGTGCACCCGAGTAGGTACCATATGTTCCTCTCTATAATTATGAAAGTTAAAAAAATCTTTTTCCTTAAGTCCCTCTAGATCCCATTTAAGCCTTTGTGCTTCTTCTCCATCCAGGATATCATCATAGAATGCTCGATTGTCTGTAGTGACCATAACATCCATTTGTCCTAGCATGTCTTGCCCTAGTAAATTGGTGGTGAGGTTTTTTTTGCTACTAAAGTGCATATCTTTCCCTGCTTTCCATCTGGGCTAGTCCATTTCATAAGGGCAACTATCTCTTTGGACTGGGAGTTGTCCCCTACCCCCGGGGACCCGGGGTGCAAGCTTCCAGTCCAAGGGCACTTCCTCCTCCCTGAGTACGGTTCTGTCTGCCCCTGTGTCAATTAGGCAGTGAAACCGCTTCCTGCCTATAAAAATACTCAGTTTAGGGCTGAGTCTTTTTACCAGGGGGACAGTCCAATGGGCCTGGGTTGTCTTGCCATGAGGCTGCCTGGGCCTTACAGCAGAGGGGGTTCCTCCTTGACTTAACGGGGCTGGAGGATGCCCCTCCTCTAGTTTAAAGCATCCCATCTAAATCATATTTGGATCGACAATCCTTTTTCCCATGGTACCCCTTCCTGCACCTGGGGCAGGGTGTAGGGGGCAGTTTGGATCCCCTGGGCTGGGTGTCGAGGAATTGTTGTGAACAGTCTCTCTTATAGTGCCCCTCTTGCCCACATTTAAAACAAGTCCCTCTCCCCAATGGTCTTGGGGTTCCTTGGCCCAGGGCTGCCAGTGCCTGTGTGATAGCCTCAGTCATAACAGATATCTGAGCCTGTAAAATTAAAACTAGTGATTGGGACTGGTACTGTTGCATTCCCACATCTTGAGAGGCCACCACCCATCTGCTCAGAGAACTCTCTCCCAATCCAGCGCAGGCCATGCAGTGGTATGCATTCATCCCTTCCCAAACCATTAGCTTTATAAATTGATCCCAGAGGTCCCCTGCTGGCAGCTTATGATGAACACTCTGTTGGACATGGTCTATAAAATGAGGTAGAGGCTCACCCTACTTTTGTCTCACTCCTGCTATGGGGGATTCAGTGGACTCTTCATCCAGTTTGTGCCATGTGGCAAGTCCTGCCTGCCTCACTTGGTCACAGTACGTGCCAGGTATTGCAGCCTTTTGGATGCCAGTGGAGTACCTTCCCCTGTTCCTGTTAACATGGCATAAGTAATAGCTATTGCAGGTTGAGCCTGCCAGTTATTTTCTGCCTTAAAGAAGGCACACCACTTGATAAACTGAGAACTGGTTAGGATGGCTTTGGCCACATCCAGCCAGTCCTTAGGGACACATGTGTGATAAGCAATGTCCTGTCATAGGGTCTGGGCCCAAGGAGAGTTCAGGTCATCTTCCACCACCGCCTTGTGGAGCTCTTTAAGATCCTTAGGTTCCCATGGATACAATACCAAGGGTCTGTTAGCTCCTGGTGCCAGATTGACCGGGTACTCTTTGGGAAGCAAATCCTAGGGTCCAGGCTCTCCAGTGGCCCTTCCTTTACAGGGTAGGCCTCCACATAGGTTACTTCCCTGGCCCTCGGCCCCTCTGTGGAATTTCGGTCATAGGGATCCAGGTCTCACAGGTCCCTCCATAGGGCGTTGTCCCTTCCCCAATTTTGGAGGCATAAGGTGGGGGCCTAGGACGGTCAGGGGCACCTGAGTCGGAGGAGGGGGTAACCTTCACCCTCGTGTTGACTTCCACTGAGTGTGCTTCTGTCTGATCAGTGCATTCTCAGTCGAATTTGACCATTCCTTTTCTTCCTCCCTTCTGAAGTCCTCCTTCTGTGAGAGAGAATTACCCATACTTAATGGTTTCACTTACCCTGAGAGACCGCTTAGCCTTGAGTGGTATATTTTCCTTTTATGCCCAATGTTGAGCACCAGATGTTGGGCCTTCATTCATCCCATGGAAGATGGACAAGTGTTAGGAAAGCTATGTGTGCTGCTTGCCTGTTCTCCAGCTTCCCTTAGCTTCAGAGACAGTCAGATGGAACAGGGAGTCAAGACAAGCAAGAACTCATTTATTACCACACAGCAAGCACTTTTTAAAGCAAAAAAAATATGTGGCATGGAAGGGGAGTAAAAGGAACCAACCAATCATTGTAGAGGTTACCCTATCATGCACCTAAGATTTCTATACTTTCCCTGCTATCCACAAGCTGTTTATACACTGACGTCACTTTGCTTGATTGTGGTATCCAGTCAGATTTTAACATAAATAACTCAGACTCTGCCCACTCAATTTCTTCTCAGCGCCATCTTTGCTGCCCATATGCCCCACACAGAAAGCCTTGCATATGCCAAGGAAAGAAGACTCAGAAGCCAAATCTGATCTTGGAATTATAGATCCACCAACAAAGAGGCAATGCATTTACAGTGTTAATGCCAAACAATCTGTGGTAGTTTATTATTAAAATTACTAGCAAACATGGGGAATCTATAAGACCTGAAAAGTCATTGAATCTTGGGGTCCATGATTCGTCTTTATAATCCTAGTTATTAAGAAGGATGAGACTTGGGGCATAATGGTTTTCAGGCTGGTAGAAAGTTCATGAGGTTCTATCTCCAATTAACTACAAAAATTTCTGTGCTGGAGGCATGGTTCAAATGGTAGACTGACTACTGTTAGCAAACAAACTGAGAGCATGAGGTATGTTCAAGCCCAAAACTGGGAGAAAGAAAAGGTCCTTAGGAGAATACCATGAGAAGCAGAATTATGAATAGGAAAGCAGAAACAACAGAAATAAACTTAGTGATATAGACAAAGCTTCCCAATGTGAAATATGGCACAAACTGTAATATTTATGGCTTTTCTTCATATACAGTAAAAATAAATGGTATTTTGACTTGACAAAACTAAAATGTAAAAGTGTATGGAATAAATAATCACATTATGTTTATGTTTCTGTAATTAAACATGTTTACCTACAAATTTCAAGAATAGTGTAGCTTTGGAAAATCAATACATCTTGCATTTTAATATAGGATTACATATCCTTGCAAGTGTTGTCTAAGATTGATCTTCACTGAAATGATTGCCATTGATATCTTTCTCAAGATTCCAAATGTTTATACTTTCAGCTGACCTTCCACAAAACTCATACCCCAAACATTACTTTTTAGTTTGCTCATGTAATTATAGGAACATAAATATATGTCTGAAAAAGTTAATTACCTTTATCTGCTGTCATTAATTTAGTATAACTAATACAATTAAGTAATTACCCTGAGGGAAATAAGATACTTCCTTCTAAATACAGATTTGCAGTTACACACACACACACACACACACACATATTTACCACTCTGACTCAGGTTAGGTTCCTGACATTGGGTATCAGACAATGATCTAATAATAAAACTTTCCTGCCTAGACATAAAATATATTCATAATTCCACACATACAAAAACACCAGATCATTCAAAATAATGAGAATATTTAACAGAACCAACCAGCTCTTGAGCCATCTATTCCTTGATTTCATTCATTCATGATGATGCACTTTTCATATTATATTTAAAAATCTTTTTGAGTCTCTCTGATTAGCAGTACAACATATGCTATCATATAATACCAAATGTAGGTAAAATTACTTGTCCCTAGGTAATCTTTAATATATCTTATCAAAGACTTCTTTTTCCTTCTTTCAGAGTGTGTTTCTGGAATTTTGCCCTAATTTCTAATATTAAATTACAAAGGACATTCCGTATTCCTTAATTCATATTTCCTAAAAGTTATGCTATGGAGTTGAATTTGATTTGTTTGCTTATTCAAAATTAAATTTTCTTAATAACTTGCATTATTGTTTATGTTACTCCTAAGCCATTTGAAATATCAAATAAAACTGGAAATTGCCCTCAGCAATGCTTTGTGAATGGCATTAATGTTTGGGGAGGGATGAAGGACTTGAATTATCTAGAGTGCCTTAAAATTGGCACTGTGATCCAAAGGGCTCATCATTTAGTCAGCTTTTAAAGTGTGGTCTTCTTATTTCATATAAGAAGATATAAGTATGCTTTTCATCACATTCTTGTCTGCAAAGCAGTAGAATTATTTTCTTTGTACAGTTGATGTCCAGCTGCGACTGTAGTGAAACCTACAAATAACTGCAGAGCTGTATTAGCTGCTCTAGATTTTGAAATTTTCTTCCAGTAGCCCTTGTGATTTTAGCCCAGATTCATGGGATAAGCACATAATCCACAATTGCAAAGCAGCACAATGAACTTCAATTTTTTTTTATTGTTTCCTGTTTTTCTTATTGATGGTCTTCTAAGGAGCTAGAGGATCTTTATTTCTCATTGTTGTTGATGTGACTTAAATAAATTTTCCAGATTTTTCAAATACAATAAAGAGATATAAAGGAGACATATTTAATCACAAAATGCAGCTAAACCTTTGCATGATTTTTTTAATTCTAGTCCTGTTTTCAGTTATCTTCAAATAATTTTGAGATGAGCCAAGCATATGTGTAAATTGACATGTATCAAGCATACAGAACTCTGGAATCTTTGGACATTGATTTTTCTATCAACTTCACTTAAAAAGAAAATTATCATTTGCTTCATATATTCGGTAATCTACTTAAACAGTTTTTATTAATTTTATCAACAGATCTCATAATATATGGAATTGATGCATTGCATAAGTATTTGATTCCTTATTTGCACTGAATGAATATTATATTTCTTTTACATTTTTACACATGAAATAATGACATTCTTGAAGATAAAACATGCCTCTTTTTCATTTTGTTTGCCAAAATGGAACTATTAGACATTTTGAAAATTTAACTTAAATCTGAACCTTCAAATTTCACTAGGACTTTAATTGTGTTACTTACAAATTTAATATTAAAATAAAAAGCATTATTAAATAGAAAGCAAGATTATGTTATCATACCTTAATCCCTGAATTGACTTTATAATAAAAAACATTTATATTTATATAACAAGATATACATACTCAAATTATGATATATGGAAATATAAAAGTCCTTTTTTTGTTTTGTGTTCGTCGTTGTTTATAGTTTGTGATTATTCTGTCTTCTTTTCCTTATGCCTGGTGTATTCATTGTCCATCTTCAGGAATGTGAGGGGTGGGCACAGAGCTTTAGGGAAAATTGTGAAAAATTGCAGCAGTGGAGTTCATTGAACATTGATGAAAGTGAACTATTTAGCACATGGGTGGGGACAGGTGAGTGGGACTGGGAACAAGTGAAGGAACTGAAGACATTTCACAAAAGGAAATTTACTCATTACTTGACTCTTGTAATTGTAATCCATCTATAAATCGCCTTAATAAGAACAACAGAGTAAATTTATTTTAAAAAGGCAAACAAAATGTTGTTTCTTAGAATCCTAGAAGTTTGTTTTGTTCACTGGTTTGAGCTGGTTGAGTTTATCTCTGAAAATAGCTACGTTGAGATACATTGAGCAAATTTGTGAGCTAATAGTAGATAAAAGTCAATTATGATTGTATGGTTTTTAAGACTGATTCATTTCTTCAATCTAATATGTATCATTTCTGTCTACCGTTTTTTGGTTTGGCTTGTTCTATTTTTTTAAGGACCTAGTGGTGCATCATTAGTGCTGATTCAAGATTGTTCTAATTTTCTGATGTACATACTCAAAGCTATACATTTTCCTGAGTATCACCTGTGCTGTTGTGTCCAAGAGGTGGTAGTAGTTTGTGTGTTCACTTATACTGAATTCCATAAAAGCTGGAACTTCCCTCCATATGTCTTCAGTGACTCACCGATTATTTAGCAATGTGTTATTCAGTCTGTTAGTTTCAGAATTTTTTGTGATGCCTTTTGATGTCGAGATCTAATTTGGTCCCATTGTGATCTGACAGGATACAAAGAGTAATTTCATTTTTATTTTTGAATTCTGACAGATTTTTCTTGTGATATAAGATCTGATCTATTTTGGAGAACATTCCATGGGCTGCTGAGAGTAGTATATATTGTGACACTGCTAGGAGAAATATTCTGTAGATATCTGTTAGGTATAGTTTGTCAATGCAGTTATTTAGCTCTGAAGTTTCTTTGCTAATTTTTTACCTGGATGGCCTGTCCAGAGGTAAGAATGATGTGTTCATGCAACCAATAATATATTTGAATGTATGTGTATTTTTAGAGTAAGTATTATTTGTCTAATGAATTTGGGAGCTCTAAAATTCAGGACATTGATATTTAGAATTGTTATATCCCTCTAATGGAGAGTTTTCTTTACCAATATTTAATGTCCTTCTTTGTCTCTTTTTACTTTCATACCACTTTTAATGTAAAGCCTATTTTATCTAATATTAGTATAGCTACTCTGGCCTGTTTATGAGGTCCATTTTTAATTTGTAAAGATGATGTACAGAAGGGTTACAATGACTTAAGTCAGATAAAGAGCACATTTTTTTAACAGTGTCACCTCTTCCCTCATGTTCTCCCAGTTTTTCCCTTTCAAGCTCCCTCTCCCATAAGTTGCATAGTTCATTTACAATGTATTTTCTATTGAGTAGCACCGCTGCATTTGTTAACCCTTTGTCCCACCATTTCTGTGTTCTCTCTTGCCCTTTCCAAACTTGCACATATGAACAAAGGTGCACAAGTTTTAAAAAACGGCATCAGAACACAGAAGGAAAAGCAAAATAATTTTAAAAAACTATCATTTCTTGGAGACCATGTTAATGAACATTATTTTATATTATAATATTCATATAGTTATTAAGTCTTTGTGATCCTCTCCACAGAGCATTTTGATCTCACTTTATAAATGTTTAGAATCCCATATAATTTATCATGTCCGACTGTAATGTTTTCTTTTTTACCATCCCCATGTCTTTACTTGTAAAATTAGAGGCACATTCTAATGCAACAAATGAGGGAAATCAGGCAGCATATATTTATTTGAATCTGTCTTTCTTCACTTAATGTAAGATTGTTCCAAGTCTTTCCTTTTCCTTATGAATGGTGTAATATTCTTTCTAGATCAATAGAATTGCATCATACTGAAGAGTTTCTTCAGAAAAAGGAAAAAGATAGCAGGATATTTAGAAAGAAAATGGAATGGAAGAACATTTTTACTAACTAAGCATCAGACAAGGGTTTTCATAGCTAACCCATATTTAGATATCAAAATTTAAACCCAACAAAAATAGACACTCAAATAAACAAGAACCCAATTAATATATGGAATAAAGACAAAGATAAATTCTTAGAAGAAGTAAGAATGACAAATAGACACATCTCTCTCCATAAAAGAAATGAAAATTCAAACAACACTGAGATTCATCTCACCCCTGTTACAATGTCATTATGAAAAACTGACCAATCACAGATAGTGATATGGATGTGGCCCAAAGGAAACTCTATTACACTGTTGATGGGAATGTAATCTTTTCAACCACTTTAGAAAACACTATGGAAATTGCTCTCACAAGTGAATAGAGAGCTACCTACCTATGATCCAGCAACTCCCCTTATGGGCATTTATCCAACAGAGCAGAAACAAGGCCATACTGAATCTACCAGCACAATCATGTTCATTATTGCATTATTTTTTTGTAGCCAACATATGGAATCAGCCCAGATGCTTCTCATTGTAAAAAGAGATCAAGACTTATATATGTATATTTAAATTATATATATTTATCTAAATTTATTGATCCCAATTTACAAGTATATGTATGCATAATGCATATATACATACATATATACAACATATACATATATATATATATATATATATATATACATACATACATAATGGAATTCTGCTCATCCATCAGAAAGAATAATATTGCACCATTCTTAAGGAAAATGAAACACTTAGAAATAATATTAAGTGAAATAAAGCAGACTCAGAGAAACTTAGCTTGCATGATTTTCCTCATTTGTGTTAGAAGTTGACTATAAATGTAAAATTAAACACACTGGATGGTATGCAAGGAGGTACAAATGAGTTATCTGAAGTGGTAGAGTACATGGAGAGTGCAAATACTATAATTCTCTTAAAAGACTAAGGCAAGGTTCAACCAAATAAATACCAGTATATGTGTACTGCAAGAGAGGACAATGGGGGGGGGCAATATGAGAGGGGTAGGAAATTGAAGGGGAAAAGGGTCGAATACAGGCAAGAACCCATTGTATACTTCCCAGAATTGAAATATGCAAAGCAAGGGGTAGTGTGAAATGGGGGGAGAAGATATTGAAGTGGTAACACAATTCCAGGTGCTTCATAAACATAAACTGCTTTGTTAAATGGCAAGTAATTCCAGAACATAATATTGAGATACATAAGAATCAGGGTTGATTGGGATGGGTGGATGAAAATGTTGAATGGGGTGACATTGATCAAGATGCAATGTATCCATACACTGTTTCAGTTAATACCAACTACTTTGTACAACTAAAGATAATAAAAAATATTCAAAAAATTAATTATGATAGTTGAATATAGAGTTGAACCTCAATTAGATTCCCATTTAAAAATTTTTGGGGGGTTGCCAGTCATGGGGCCTGTACTCAGGGCCTGGGCCCTATCCCTCAACTCTTCATCTCAAGGCTAGCACTCTACCTCTTGAGCCACAGCACCTCTTCGAATGTTTTTTTGCTTATATGTTACTGAGGAATCGAACCCAGGGCCTCATGCATGCAAGTCAAGCACTCTACTACTGAGCCACCTTCCCAGCCCTTAAACATATTTTAAACCTGGAGACTTAGAGAATAAAATTCAAATAATAAAACTTTATTAATCTTTTTTATCTGAATTTGTGAAATTTAAATCAAAACTCCTCTGCTTTTTTTCAGCCACTGGGCTGTTAGTACATTTCAAAGTAAGTGGCTTAAAAACATCAGGAGTATATTATCCATACTCTAGAAGTTTAAACATTGATTATAAAATGGTAATTCAAAGCAATTCTTTGTCTAATGGGGTCCACTTTCTGGTTCATTATGATCTATTTTCTGAACGTTCACATGGCAGAGTAATTATATTGGGATTCTTTTATCAGGATCAATATTGCAGGGTAATCTCTGAAACGTTCATTCTAATGTCACCAGGCAGAGGAATAGAATTTCAACATGCTTATCTGGAAGGAGTTACATCGTCCAATACACTTTGCAACTTTTTTTTTAACTCAGTGTGGTGTATCATTTGGATATTATTTCATAAAAAATAATAACAAGGACAAGCTTATATCATGTGAATTATGTGAATGATTCTTACAGTGGGGATAATTATAGTGATGGCAAAGTGAAGTATGGTTGTTTAGTGACTCTTGAATCACATCATAGGTAACCATGTAAACGTGGTACAGCCTAAAGCCCTTCTGATGTCTTTGAACAATCTCCGATGTGTTAATTGCTTTCAAAAATATTCGTTTGAGCCAACAAATACAGATCTCCTTTGATTTTAATTAAGGTCTGCTATTAGAACTCTCACAGTCACCAAAATCAGAGTATGCTAATATGTCTGATTAAATACAAAATAAAATTGTTACAATTAATGAAACATGAAGACTGTAATATTAATAGCACTATAAATACTAGTATTCACAGTATATAATATATTGGCAACCTTTGGTTACCTCAGTTTTAAAAATATTTATAACTAAGTGTAAATTGTTTACAAATAATTATTTGATGATGTATAGAGACTGAGAAAAAGGTTTGCATACATATTTACTAAAGATGCAAACAAATACACCTGGTATTTCTGATCCTTCATTTGCTGGTTTCATTCATGCAGGGGGAACATGCAAATGAAAATTGCAAAATTGCATTTACTAAAGGGTTAATTACATGAAGTTTATGTTGGGCTAAATAACTGATTTAATAAATTAAATCGTTTTTGTCCCTTCCTTCCTCCATCCCTTCCTTTGTTCCTTCGTTCCCTCATTCCTTCCTTCCTTCTTTCCCTCCTACTTCATTCCCTCCATCCTTACCTCTCTCTCTCTCTCTTTCTTTCTTTTTCTTTTATTTTTTTCTTCCAATCTTTTACTCAGAATATTTCTTATGGCTATAGAAAAAATACCAACTATTGTACTTTGAGGTGTTATGAGTAATTATGAATATACTAGAATAATATTGATTTTAATAACCTATCTTATATCTTAAGAGAAATTATACTAAAAACAACTTCACAAAAGTTGGAGGATATGTAACAAATATCACTTTCCATGACATTGTTTATTTCCTCAAAGTAAAATAAGAATTTAGACATAATATTGCGTATGTGTTGTTTTTGTGATTTGAACTCTCAAGGATATTGGTTTAACATTTGAGCCACAACTCCACTTCTGGCTTTGTGTGTGTGTGTGTGTGTGTGTGTGTGTGTGTGTTTGTGTGTGTGGTGATGTGTGTGTGTTTAATTGAGATTCGACTCATGAACTTTCTTTCCAAGGCTGGCTTTTTAAAATTTTTTAATTTTTTTACTGTGAAAATACAGTACAGAGGTGTTACAATTACATGGGCAAGGTAATGAGTACATTTCTTATCAAGTTTTGTTGCCTCATCCTTTTTTTCTACTTCTCAACCGTTCTCATCTCCGCCCCTTCTGCCCCATCCACCACCCCCCGTCAAAGTTGCAAAGTTCATTTTTCTACATAATGACTTGTACATCTCATTGTTGCAATGGGTCCACCTGTATCTTTATTTAAACCATATGATTTTTCCCTTGCCCTCCACAAATCATACCAACATCAAATACTATGCAAGCAGTGGTTATACCGTGGGGGAGGGGGCATGTCTGTGACAAGCAGAATAGGTCAGATAAGTTGATGTTTGGTGAAATGAACCCTAGGATAAGTATTTAAATGTTTTTTTTTTCTTTCTTGCAATTGTTTCTAACATATTTATAAGATTATTTCTTTGTTGCCAAGGCTGGCTTTGAACCCCAGATTCCTGAGTAGTGAGGATTACAAGCTTGAGAAACCCATATTAAGCACAGATATATCTAAGAATAAAATATATTTCTTATTATTTTCATTCTAGAGGCTCAATTTAACAAATTAACATTTAGATATTTATTTAGTTATTAAACCTGAACATGCACTGTGAAAAATAGTTTTCATTTTTATAAAAAAATATACACTCAAAGGTTTAAATGTCAGAATCTTTGCACTAATTGAAATGCTCTATTATTCAAAAGCGACAAAAGGATCCTTAATCAAATTTCTCATGTAAGCTAAAAGCAATAGGCTCTGTCAGAGTTAATGAAGCAATTTTTCATTAAACTAAATATTATCTACTGTGGTCACATGCTTTTTTCTTCCTTTAAACCTAAGATTTTTTGACATAAAATATAGATTCATACGTTTTTGAGTATATAAAAATTTTAGTTACTGATCATGTATTTCTGAAGTTTGATTACTAAGACATTTCAGAGAAACACTGAATTTCATGTATTATGCCAACAGTGATTTTTAGACATTGAATCAATCTCTATATGACATAAAGCAAGATATTCCATGACTCGTGCAATTATTCCTAGAATTGAACATAACTTGTTTTTGAATGGTAGGAAATTCATGTTATACCTACTCTATAGAATAATTAAGAAATGAATGATCGTGATAGTATCTATTTTTTCTTCAACTAGAAAGAAAGAACCTCACAACAGATGACAAAAACTTGAATAGAAATGTCATAAAATTATGAAAAATTCAAGTCATTATAAGTTAGATGAAATAGTCTTTTTTTGGGGGGGGAATCCGGTCGTGGGGCCTGAACTCTGGGCCTGGGTGCTGTCCCTTAGCTCTTCAGCTCAAGGCTAGAGCTCTACCACTTGAGCCAGGATTGGGATTAATAATTAGCTTTCACTATGTTGCCATAAAAAGGTGAACCCTCTCATGTGGGCATAGTTGTAAAGATTTGGTCACTGAGAACTTGTAATCAAAGAGAATGTTAAGATCAAAGTCCTTTCCTCCTCTTTCTTCTTTTACTTCTGTCTCCTTTTGCTTTTCCTTCTCCCTCTCCCTCTTCCCCTCCTCATGTTTCTCCCTTTCTCCACTCTTATTCCTACTTTTCTTTACTTCCTGGCTTCCATGAATACAATACTCCATCACATGTTCCTGACATGGGTTACTGTGCCACCACCAACTGAAAGCAATGAGGATAAGAAATATAAACTGAAATGTGTAAAATCAGAAACCAAGATTAATCTTTCCCCCTTTTAAGTTAATTTTATAAAGAATTTGGCATATTAATAGGAGACTTCACAGCATGCTCTCATGTATTATAAGGGATAAGATTTACTGGAAAAAATCTGACCAACATCGCCTTAATGAAATGATTGTTTAAATTAATATTATATTAGGACAAATCTAGTTTAAAATATCAGATATACTTCAATAAGAGGCAAAAAAATCACCTCTATGGTTTCCTAAGAAAAGATAGCAGAATTCAATCTGTTCCTCAAGGAAATAGACCTATAAGTGACAGCATTGTCAATTTCATAAATGATGTAAGAAGACTGTAGAACAAATTACAAACTAAACTGCATGATATAAAATTTACTTTGTCCTGTGTATTCTATCTATGTCTGGATCCCAAAATGACTTGTGTTTTATCATATTTTTAATTAACTTTAAGTAGTTGTATGGGAGGTGCTTTTTGACAAAGAAGTTAATGAATAGTGTTTAGTGAGGTTTTTTTTTTTTTTCTCTCCTGAGGTTTGAACTCTGGGTCTGAATGCTGTTCCTGAATGCCTTTCAATGAATGCTAGAACTTTCTGAGATTTAATTGGAAATATGAATCTCACAGACTTTCTTGCCTGGGCTGGCTTCAAACCTCAATCCTCAGCCACCTGATTATATAGGATTAAAGGTGGGAGCCGATAGTGCCAGGCTTAATACAATACACCTTTTCTTTTACTCATCCTGGGGCTTCAACTCAGGGCCCTGGCAATGTCCTTGAGCTTCTTTTCCTCATGCTAGTACTCTATGACATGTGTCATAGTGCCAATTCCAGATTTTTTGTTTATGTAGTAATGAGGAATCAAACCCAGTGCTTCACACATGCAAGGCAAGCAGTTTACAACTAAGCCACATTCCCAGACCTATACAATGCCCCTATACATTATCCCTCATCCTTCTCAATCCTATCTCATCCCTCAATTTACATAATTTTGTAGAATATTCACTGACTCGCAATAATATATATAGTCACTCAGAAGATATACCACGGATCATATTTTCTTGATAGTCTTATTCAGCAACATACTAATGTTATGCATTATAGAATTCTTTGATTTTAAATTCTAAATTATCACTTAGATTCACCCACTACTATTCTAAAAATTTTCCTAAGGTTAATGCAAATGCAATTTGTAATTCTTCGATAAAGTAAAATGATTCTTAGAATGTTACAGAGTTGGAGTAAGAATGTTACCTTCAGTTCTAGATCATTTTATCCTTACTACCCTCTCAAAATACTCCCATATTTATTACTAGTCACTTCCTGTCAACATTCCAACCTACCTCCCTTGAGCAGCTATTATTTCATATTTTTCTTCTACAGATGAGCCAATTTTAAAAAGCTCATATAATTAGAAAATGTAGTCTATTTTATCCATTTTTCCCATGTAATATTATTTTTCTAAAGTAAGTCCATGTAAACTTTTCTCATGGATAGAGCATGTGTATAATGGAATGACATCCTGAATGGACATTTAAATACTTTATGATATGTTAGTATAAAAGGTTTGGCTATGTATATTCTTGTACATGTGTCTCATTGGACATATGTTGCAATCTATTTTGTATATAACATTATGATTCAAAATGCTGGATCATAGAGGCAACTCTATATATAATATCTTAAAGATTGTCAGTATGTTCAACAAACTGACTATATAATTTTAAATGTCAAATACCAATGTATAAGGATTCCAATTTCTACATAATGGTTGTACAGGGCTATCTTATTGTTTCTATTTCCACTAATCTCTATATGTATGCAATGTCTAGGTATGTTATGATATTTCCATATGTTCCTTGGTTGTTATTATATTACTATAGAGATATGTATTTGGATTTTTTATAACTTATTCAGGATGGTTAAAGTTTTTCATTGGCATTCATATACTATTAATATATTTCTGATTCAAGTCTCTTTAAATAAATTTATATGTATACACACTATATGAACATATGCATATATTCATAGTTATATGTGTATATATACTAATACCTATATATATAAGAATATACAGATGTGTATATACATGTATATAGACATATATGCATATTATTATATTCATTTGTCTGTAAGTTATCATTTTACTTTATTTGTTAAACATGTCCTTTATTGATTTTACTACATTTTATATTATGGTTGATGTTGTACAGAGGAGCCAGTTGCCTGTGGCTCACCCCTGTAATCCTTGCTACTCAGCAGGCTGAGATCTTATTATCGTGTTTCAAAGCCAGCCTGTTCATGAAAAGTCCATGAGACTCTTATCTCCAATAAACCACCAGAAAACCTGAAGTGGCCCTATGGCTCAAATGGTAGAATTCTAGCCTTGAGTTGAAGAGCTGAGGGACAGCACCCAGGCCCAGAATTCAAGGCCCATAACCCCCACAAACACCACGACCAACAACAAAAAGAATACTGACCGAAATTCAATAGTAGTAAGCAGTCTTAAAGATAGGCTGAAGTCTAACATTTTAGTATAATCCTAGATTCCAGCAGCCTTCTAGTCCAATGAGTTAAGAGCCCTCAGAATGTTGATCGAATTTCTTAGTTTATTTACACAATCACTATAATTATGTATTTTCTCATCTCTTTCTTTCATTTCACCACAGAATCTGTATTTATTCTTTATGCCATACTTGAATACAAAAGCCTTTGGAAGATATTTATTAATTGGTGTATATTAATTGTACAGAGAAAACTTATTGAAATATTTTACACTTTCACATATTAATGAAGGGCATGATTAAACTGTTTCTGGTTTCTTTCTTTCTCCATTCCCATTGCCTTTCATTTTTCAACTGTTTTCTGTGAATTTCTTTGTGCTGTCTTAAAACATTGACAAAATGTATTAAAATGCTGTTCATCCATCTTTATTGAAAATTATACAATGCTGAATATAAAAGAAAAATCTAAATAAATGGAGACATAATTTTTGTGTATTGGAGGATACAATTGAGCAATAATATAAATTGTCTCCTCCCTTTTTTTTTTTTTTTTTTAATCATTCATGGGGCTTGAAATCTGGTCTTGGTCGCTGTCCCTCTGCTCTTCAGTTCAAAATGAATGCTCCACTCACTTAGTAACTGTGCCACTTCTGGTTTTCTGGTGGTTAATTGGACATAAGTGTCTTATGGACATTTCAATTCCAGGTGGCTTTGAACCGCAATCCTCAGATCTCAGCCTACTATGCAGCTATGATTACAAGCATGAGACAACAGAGCTCAGGTTCACAGTTTTATTTATGTTTATGACAATTTCTAAAAGCACCTGTCTAGCACTATTTTATTCATTGACAAAGCAAAATAAGCTGGAATATATTTCTCTGTCCAATAGTAAAACTCTTAGTGTAAAATTGTTATATTTGTAAAGGAAAGATTATACAGCTCAATGGGTCTGTAGGGCTCCAGATTATATCCACGTAAATGTTATCAAAGAATATTTAGTAAGGGGTAAATCCAAACATTTGAGGAATGATATTCGCTTTAATAAGTGGTGATAGGTTAGACAGTATTTGGGAGAATTAAAAAGTGAACATTGACTTAAACATAACAATTTATTCAAATGTTAAGTTCAAGCTGGATTAAAACGTGGCATATAAAACAAAAAAGTGATGTGAATTAAAGCAAAGAAATTTGCTTACCGGAAGTGGTGCTATGGTTCAAGTGGTAGAACTCTAGCCTTGTGCTGAAGAGCTGAGGGACAGCATCCAGGCCCAGAGTTCAAGGCCCACAACCAGCACAATCACCACCACCAATAATAAAAAGAATACTGACTGAAAAAGCAATAGTATTAAGCAGTCATATAGATAGGCTCAAGTCTAACATTTTAGTACTATCTTAGATACCAGCAGCCTTCTAGTCCAATGACTCCAATTGTCAAGACATCTTGACCATTTTGGAGATGAAGCATTCTTAAATTTGGCATTAAAATTATAGGAAAGGAAAACGATATAGTTGAGCTCAATAAAAGTGTAAAACAATTTAGTCTGTGAAAGCTCATATACAAGTAGTGAATAGAAGTTGGGAGCAATTGGCTCATGTATCTCATCTTAGCTCCTTGGGAGGCTTTGATCTGAGTATTCCTGTTTGAAGGCAGCCCACAAAATGAAGTCCCTGAGAATTTTATCACTGATTAATCAGCAAAATGCCAGAAGTGAGGTATGACTCAAATGGTAAATTGTTTAAAAATACAACAAATCTCAGGGACCCTGAGTTCAAGATTCAGCTGTGAGCAAAGATGATTCCCAGCACCTTCATGGGACTCTGGGAGATTCAGAAACCCGGGATGCCTCGAGGATCCTTTCTCTGCAACATGAAACTTGGGGACAGGATGTGGTAGACCATCCTTCCTGGCCCCAGGGGGGAGGAGAGGAGGCCCCTTGAGCCGGGCCTCAGCTCACTGGCAACCTCATTCACACCTGAGTGGGGAATTGAGTGCCACAGAGCTGGTCAGCTGCTGGACAGTGATCTTTGAGAAGATAGGCATTCCACAGGCCCAAGAATCCAGCTAGTACATCATGGCTCACATCCTAGGAGCCAAAAGAGTTAAGTGTGGTGGCACCAGGAGGATGGGAAGAGGGAGGAGGGAGAATTGTGGGAGAGCTTCATCAGGCTTTGCCCTCCCCTCTCCTCCCCAGGATCCTTACCTGCATCGAATGGGACTTTTCTATAGTATTGTCATAGGCAGATGCTCATATACTTATCCAAAAAAACAGTTACAGTGTGCAATAGGCTCCGGGAATCATAGATGAAATGATCCACTGCTGGTTCCATAGCACATGAAGAAGCCTTAGATTGATCTGGATGCTGGTGCTTCACACCTGTCACCTAGCTACTTAGGAGGCTGAGATGGGAGGATTGAGGCTTAAGGCCGCGGCAGGAAATCCTGTAAGACTCTTATTTCCAACTAACTACCAAAAAGAAAACACCAGAAGTGAATGTGTGGCTCAAGTTGTAGTCTGTTGGCCTTGAGTGAAAAGGCTCAGGGACAGCATCCAGGGTCCAAGTTCAAGGCCCATGAGTGAGAGAAGAAAGGAAAAGAGAGTGAGAGGAGGGAAGGATGGAGTGAGAAAAAGTGGAACGGAAGAAGGGAGAACCGGCATGCCTTGGTTTGGAGTCCCTGGATCAAGGGAGCCAACCATTCACAATCTCTGTGGGCAAAGTTTCAGAGTCTAAAGACAGTATGTAGGACCAAGCCGCTGACCTATGATCAACTTCATGAAATCCAGGTGTTGTGTGGTCGCTGACTGCAGAAGGATGTAGACCCTAGTGCTCATTGTTGGTCACCAGGTTTTAATCTCTCCTGGCCCCACCAGGTTTATTTTCTGGTCAGATAAGAAGAAAAGCTCCAACAGCTAGGTAGGTGTTGGGGTGACACAGTGTCAAGGTGGGGGGCAAGGAATAAGAAGGAAGATGAAATGGGAGGATGATCCCAGGTCAGGTGTGTCAGGACATTGGAGCCATGATCTCGCATGACAATCGAGACCATCAGTGATAGAGCCTTTGACCAACCATAGGGTTATTAAAAGTCTTGGTGTCTTGGGTT